>NC_141991.1:62368616-62597603 GCF_049901715.1 Pseudonaja textilis | reverse complement strand
CCCTTCCAACACTGATTATCTGTTATCTGTTAACTCTATCTCCATTTTATAGATAAGCTGATAAGGGTCAGAAGGAGGAAGATGAAACATGTCTCCCAGATTACAAATTCCTGCCACATAATTGTGTAACTGACCATGAAAGTGTGACTATTTTGTCTCTGGTGACTACAATACACATTTTTATAACTAATTGTGAAAAAGAAGGCTCACATTCAAAACTGTAAATATTATTACCTATATTCTTTTTTAGTGATGTATCTGTTTGTATATATCTATGTTCTTCCTTTCCCCCAGGAGCTCAAGGTAGCTTGTTCAGGAACCATTCATTTTCTTTCTCCAGCAAACCTTTGAGATAGGTTGGGCCAAGAATAAGTGAACCAGGTCACCCAGTGAGATTTTCAAGGCTGAGCATGGATTTGAACCTTGGTCTCCCCAATCTAACCACTAAATCACACTACATGGCTCTCAGTGTATCTGTTGAGTGCTGAGCTCATATATATATATATATATATATATATATATATATATATATATATATATATATATATGTAGATCTTTGGTTGTTCGGGTTTTCTCCAGCGTAAGATTCGAAGTATCTAGGCAACGTTTCGATGAAGTCTCATTCATCATCTTCAGGCTTCTGTCTCCAGCTCTGTGCTTCTCAGAGTAATGGAGATTGCAGCTGCTTCCTCCTTTTAACTGCCAGTGGGGTGGAACTTGATTGGGTGGGGGCTTGGCTGTGTTCTGATTGGGTGGGGGGTGTTCTCATTGGTAGGGGTTTGGCTGTGTTCTGATTGGTTGGGGGTTAGCCGTTCTGATTGGTTGGAGGCGTGTTCTGTTCAGGAGGGGGCTTGGTTGTGCTCAGGTTAGTTTTAGTTGCTGGGGGATTTGAGCTGGAGAGTTGTGATCTTGCTGTTTGGCTTCTAGTTCGTGGTCCTGCTGCATCTTCATAGTGGGTGTCAGTTTGCTTCATGTATGGCTCAGAGGGGTTTGAAGTGGGTAGTGATGCAGCTGCAGTGCAGCTTCTGGTCCATGGTCGTTTCTCATTTTCTGAATGGGTGGGAGTCTGTTTTCTACATGGAAGTGTGGTGGTGGCATCTTGTGTGGCTCTCATGGGTGTGGGTCCAGTGTCCTTCTTCATGTTAGGTACCATAGGCTCACCTCTACAAAACCTGGCCAAATTTCTTGCCAAACAACTACAACCCTATGCAGAATCCATCAACTCACACGTAAGAAACTCATTCCAGTTCATCGAGATCATAAAGAAACAAAACTTACAACCTAGCGACCTACTAGTAAGCTTCGATGTCATATCCCTCTTCACCCAAGTGCCAATAAAAGAAGCCTTGACAGCCATCCAAAACAAATACAACCCCCAAGCACATCCTAGATCTAACCAACCACTGCCTATCCAATACTTACTTCACCTACAATGGACAAAAATACAAACAAATAGAAGGAGCACCTATGGGATCACCCTCTCACCTGTCATCGCAAACCTCTACATGGAACACTTTGAAACACAAGCTCTAGAAAAATACGACCACAAACCCAAACTCTGGCTCAGATACGTAGATGACACCTTCATAATCTGGCCACACGGGAAAGAAAAACTGAACAACTTCCTCACATACCTCAACAGTCTACACCCCAAAATACAATTCACCATGGAAACAGAAGCCAACAATCAACTTCCCTTCCTGGATGTCTTGGTATACAAAAGATCCGATGGCT
The DNA here is from genome assembly GCF_049901715.1 of Pseudonaja textilis. Taxonomy (NCBI): domain Eukaryota; kingdom Metazoa; phylum Chordata; class Lepidosauria; order Squamata; family Elapidae; genus Pseudonaja; species Pseudonaja textilis. The sequence continues at coordinate 62,595,869 of NC_141991.1, read as the reverse complement.
CCCTAGGACACACCATCTACCAGAAGAAAACACATACTAACCGCTATCTACATGCACTCTCACACCACCACCCAGCACAGATCAATTCCGTAGCCAAGACACTCATCTCCAGAACAAAATGCTTAGCCAATGAACAACACCAAAAAACCGAACTACACACTCTCACCAACGTACTTACAGCCAATGGATTCCAAAGAAAGAAGATTACCCACCTAATCCAAAAAGAAGCCCCTACCAAAATCCAAGACAGAGAACAAGAAAACGGAAAAGCCCTCCTCCCATATATATAAAAGGCACTACAGACAAAATTAGCAAGATCCTCCAAAAACACAACATCAAAACAGCATTCTGCACAAACAAAAAAATATCCACCATCCTAAGAAACCCCAAAGACAAAATCGAATTAGAAAACCAAGGAGTATACGAAATCCCCTGCACTGCCTGCCCTAACACATACATTGGACAAACTAACAGAAGAATAAGTGCACGCATTGAAGAACATAAGAACTCAATCAAAAAGAAGAAACGACCTCTTCCTGGTCCAACACCTCAAAGCCACAGGACATGAAATTGATTTTAAAAATACCAGAACTATCGCCAAAACCGAACACTTCAACAGCAGAATAATCAGAGAAGCCATAGAGATAGAAAAACGCCCACACAGCATGAACAAACGAGATGACACCTCCCGCCTTCCAGCCATTTGGAAACCCGCCCTCATGAACAGACGAGTACCTAACATGAAGAAGGACACTGGACCCACACCCATGAGAGCCACACAAGATGCCACCACCACACTTCCATGTAGAAAACAGACTCCCACCCATTCAGAAAATGAGAAACGACCATGGACCAGAAGCTGCACTGCAGCTGCATCACTACCCACTTCAAACCCTCTGAGCCATACATGAAGCAAACTGACACCCACTATGAAGATGCAGCAGGACCACGAACTAGAAGCCAAACAGCAAGATCACAACTCTCCAGCTCAAATCCCCAGCAACTAAAACTAACCTGAGCACAACCAAGCCCCCTCCTGAACAGAACACGCCTCCAACCAATCAGAACACGGCTAACCCCCCAACCAATCAGAACACAGCCAAACCCCCTACCAATGAGAACACCCCCCACCCAATCAGAACACAGCCAAGCCCCCACCCAATCAAGTTCCACCCCACTGGCAGTTAAAAGGAGGAAGCAGCTGCAATCTCCATTACTCTGAGAAGCACAGAGCTGGAGACAGAAGCCTGAAGATGATGAATGAGACTTCATCGAAACGTTGCCTAGATACTTCGAATCTTACGCGGGAGAAAACCCGAACAACCAAAGATCTACATATAAATACCCGAGAACCTCAGAAAACAAATATTGCACCTCTACGGGAGGAAACCCACCATCTGACCAGGACTTATGAAAAACTTGAAGTCCAAAGAGCCTCCATTTTATGTGACCTTGCATTCCTATGCAACTGCCGAGATCAAAATTTAATTCCCACAAGCTTCCAATTGAAATTCCACACCAACAGAGCAGCCACCAAACGCATCCTTAAAAGAACAGAACTGGCCCTAATTAGAAATGAACTTCACACAAAAAAGGTTTCTCCTAGACCAAATCAACAAAGATCTCCTCACACTCCACCTCAGACTCAGCAACAAGATTCACCCTCTACTTTGGGACAAATCCAAACAACTCGCTGTCTGGAGAGCCGAAACACAGACCATCCTCAAGACAGACACACAGACCAACAAACTCAGGAAACTACAACAATGCCAGAAACCAACTCCTCCCCCCACAGCCACACATGAAACAAACAGTGCACAACATCTCAGACAAGATCCTCACTGAAGCTGAAACCAAGATCCTCTCAAAAGGATTCAACTTTGCTGTCGCTCCCAAACACATCCCCACAGAAACCATCATATGTGGAGTTGAAACCAGCCTGACCAAAACCAACCCTGATGATGCTAACAAAATCAGACTCGAAATCACCAACATCCTCTGCACTAGCAAACCACCCAAAAGCAACTTATCCAAAGAAGAACAAACTGCACTACTTAACCTGAAAGAAGACACCAGCATAATAATCCTACCAGCAGACAAGGGCAATGCGACAGTGGTAATGAACACATCTGACTACCAAACCAAGCTAACCAACCTACTCCAAGACCCCACATACAAACCCCTAAAGACAGACCCCACCACCTACCTAGAAAAAACTACCAAATCCAAAATAAAAGCCTCCCCCATCAGTGAAGAAATCCAGCAAGGAATCATACCCAGAGAAAAATCATCCAGATGCCCCAAGCTTTATGGTCTCCCAAAATACACAAAGAAGGAACCCCACTCAGACCAATAGTCAGCTCCATAGGCTCACCTCTACAAAACCTGGCCAAATTTCTTGCCAAACAACTACAACCCTATGCAGAATCCATCAACTCACACGTAAGAAACTCATTCCAGTTCATCGAGATCATAAAGAAACAAAACTTACAACCTAGCGACCTACTAGTAAGCTTCGATGTCATATCCTCTTCACCCAAGTGCCAATAAAAGAAGCCTTGACAGCCATCCAAAACAAATACAACCCCCAAGCACATCCTAGATCTAACCAACCACTGCCTATCCAATACTTACTTCACCTACAATGGACAAAAATACAAACAAATAGAAGGAGCACCTATGGGATCACCCCTCTCACCTGTCATCGCAAACCTCTACATGGAACACTTTGAAACACAAGCTCTAGAAAAATACGACCACAAACCCAAACTCTGGCTCAGATACGTAGATGACACCTTCATAATCTGGCCACACGGGAAGAAAAACTGAACAACTTCCTCACATACCTCAACAGTCTACACCCCAAAATACAATTCACCATGGAAACAGAAGCCAACAATCAACTTCCTTCCTGGATGTCTTGGTATACAAAAGATCCGATGGCTCCTAGGACACACCATCTACCAGAAGAAAACACATACTAACCGCTATCTACATGCACTCTCACACCACCACCCAGCACAGATCAATTCCGTAGCCAAGACACTCATCTCCAGAACAAAATGCTTAGCCGATGAACAACACCAAAAAACCGAACTACACACTCTCACCAACGTACTTACAGCCAATGGATTCCAAAGAAAGAAGATTACCCACCTAATCCAAAAAGAAGCCCCTACCAAAATCCAAGACAGAGAACAAGAAAACGGAAAAGCCCTCCTCCCATATATAAAAGGCACTACAGACAAAATTAGCAAGATCCTCCAAAAACACAACATCAAAACAGCATTCTGCACAAACAAAAAAATATCCACCATCCTAAGAAACCCCAAAGACAAAATCGAATTAGAAAACCAAGGAGTATACGAAATCCCCTGCACTGCCTGCCCTAACACATACATTGGACAAACTAACAGAAGAATAAGTGCACGCATTGAAGAACATAAGAACTCAATCAAAAAAGAAGAAACGACCTCTTCCCTGGTCCAACACCTCAAAGCCACAGGACATGAAATTGATTTTAAAATACCAGAACTATCGCCAAAACCGAACACTTCAACAGCAGAATAATCAGAGAAGCCATAGAGATAGAAAACGCCCACACAGCATGAACAAACGAGATGACACCTCCCGCCTTCCAGCCATTTGGAAACCCGCCCTCATGAACAGACGAGTACCTAACATGAAGAAGGACACTGGACCCACACCCATGAGAGCCACACAAGATGCCACCACCACACTTCCATGTAGAAAACAGACTCCCACCCATTCAGAAAATGAGAAACGACCATGGACCAGAAGCTGCACTGCAGCTGCATCACTACCCACTTCAAACCCCTCTGAGCCATACATGAAGCAAACTGACACCCACTATGAAGATGCAGCAGGACCACGAACTAGAAGCCAAACAGCAAGATCACAACTCTCCAGCTCAAATCCCCAGCAACTAAAACTAACCTGAGCACAACCAAGCCCCTCCTGAACAGAACACGCCTCAACCAATCAGAACACGGCTAACCCCCAACCAATCAGAACACAGCCAAACCCCTACCAATGAGAACACCCCCCACCCAATCAGAACACAGCCAAGCCCCACCCAATCAAGTTCCACCCCCACTGGCAGTTAAAAGGAGGAAGCAGCTGCAATCTCCATTACTCTGAGAAGCACAGAGCTGGAGACAGAAGCCTGAAGATGATGAATGAGACTTCATCGAAACGTTGCCTAGATACTTGAATCTTACGCGGGAAAACCCGAACAACCAAAGATCTACATATAAATACCCATGAGAACCTCAGAAAACAAATATATATATATATATATATATATATATATATATATATATATATATATATATATATGGATCTTTGGTTGTTCGGGTTTCGAACAACCAAAGATCCACATACAAATACCATGAGAACCTCAGAAAATATATATATATATATATATATATATATATATATATATATATATATATATATATATATATATATATATATATATACACATACATACATACATACATACATACATACATACATATATATATTCCTGCTTGAGAATGTATTATCAGAATAGACATATCAGAAACCATATAATTCTGCAAGCAAATCAAAGAATAAAATAGCTGGTTCTAGTTACTGCTTTGCTTAGCATAGCAGCCATAAACACCAGCTACTGCAAGCTGATACAATTTCACTTATTTATTGCTACTTTTCATACTCTGATCAATGCAATATAGCTGTCAGCTGTTATTAGTCATTACAAGACATTCTGCAAAAAGGAGAAGGCTTAACTGAATCACCCAAAGTTGTCGACATTTAATGTAATCAGCAATATGGGACAGAAAAGCATAAGAATAACTCACCAGTTAAATTCCTGCCGTATAACTTTCTTGTGAATCATTTTGCTTCCTTGAGAATGGATTCTTTATGTTCTAATGATGTGCAAATATTTTCCTGTATGACTCAAACCGATTAATGAAATTCAGCTGTAGCAGCCCAACCTAAGGGCACCATCTTCCAATAGCATTAGCAACTTCATATCTTTTATCTTTAGAGTTTTGTTTTGTTTTTTAAAACATCAGACTTTTCCATTTAGGTTTTCACCTCCTTACCTCACTTCAGCCTCCTTTCCCTCATCATACAATTACATCTTTTAACGACAGAACTCCTATGTTCCTGTTTTCCAGGCCATTGACTGTGTCTCAGTTTCTCAAATACATTGATTCTCGTCATTCAGCTTTTCAAGCCTTCATTTCCTTTCTTGCAGAAATAATATAAGAATAGGGATAGGAATATAGGAATATTCTTTATTGAATATGTGTACACACAAACATAGTGATAACTCATAGATCATAAATCATAAGATACAATCATAAATCAACAGTGATATATTACTCTTGTCTTGTTGTCTACATTTAATTTCTATGGAACAGTGGAAGATTTTTCTTCCCTGCTTTTTCATTGGGCCATCCTTTCCTTTTCTTCTAGTCCTGTTTTAAACTATTCTACAACAATACAAGAGGATCCATGAAAGATACTGCTCATCTAGCATTCTATTTTCTATGTTGCCTTTGGGAAGTATTGTAAAGAAACATGTATGCTTGAGGCACTGCAATATAGAGCTAACCATAACAAATTATTCATGGATCAATAGCCCTGAACCTTATTTTTCTGGGTGATCTTTCCTTGCAAGATCAGCCAAGATGGAGCCTCTTAGATGTAGTAATGTATCTGATGAAAATGCCCAGTGGTGCTGTTTTGGAAAAAAAAAAAAAGTTTTGCTTCTCTTTCTGCCAGAATACCGTTAAGGTGAAAAACATGTTTTGGAATGAGATCCATTAACCATTTCTGAAAAGAATGGAGACATAGTTGAAACAGTTATGAGTTCTACTGAATAGCCTTGAATTATAATATTTTCATGCGGGACTTTCGTACCTATGAAAACTGCATGACAGACTGAAGGGTCTTTATGTATCACATCCTTCTCTTGCTGCAACTGACTGCAAAATGCTTCTGCTGTGTTGTCATTGCATGCTGAAAAGCAGGTATATTCCCAGTTGTCCCAGTTGCTGCAGAGTAATGGAGCAGGAAAACATACTGTATTTGCTTCCAAGCTAGTTAAGCAGCTTACAAAAAGGGAAAGAGGTTATTAGCAACAAGTTGGTGTAGACTAGGTTCTCATGAAGGCCTGAAGCATCAGGCCTTCGTGAGCACCTAGTCATGATGCTTTCCTTTTTGTCACTCTGCTCTGTTTTTCATGGCTTTGTGTCACCCTTTCCAGAATTTTCCACTCAGCAGTGGCATTGCAGAAAATCCAGGAAGCTGAGGTCTAGACATTTACGAGACCATAAAGTTTGGGGAAGACAGCTCTGCATTTAAGAGAAAAGAATGTAGTGAGTGCAACTGTGTTGTCAGCAGTTAAAAGGGACATTTTATGTTCCTTCTTTTTACCCCCTTGTCTGCTATCTCAGTATATTATCAGTTCTGAGGCAGGGAAATTATTTTTTAGAGGTTTTTGTTTTCTTTTCACTTCATACCTGCAATGGTGTCCTAGGGGTTACCTGAAAGGATCTTGGGCATCTGTCAACAACTCAGTTAACATTTTGCCTGAGTTTTTGTTTGCTTGTAATGTATCTTGATACTGTATTAATAATTGATAGTAAACTTCATTCTTAATTGACTGCTATATTAATAATTCCTTTGTTTTGATTTTTTTAATCTAATTTAAAGAAACCCTAGTTATTCCTTTACTCTCCATTTTGCACATGACAGCATATTTTGAATATGATACTGAACTAAAAGAATATTAACCATCCTTATTTTCTTTTATTTGGCTTATCCATGCACAAGATCTCATGGCTTTCATTTCATTTTCAAACTTTCATTAGTACTTCAGCTGAACAAAAGGAGACATTATCATATTTGAGTCAGTGAATTCTGAGGAAGTGGTTAAGGTTCTTTGTACTGTTAATTGAGCCATCTGCTTACTGAATCCAGGTTTTCATGGGCTGTAAAGGAGGCCAAAGAAGTGACCCGGGGTTTTCCCCCTGGTATTGGCCTGCTTGTCAGAGGGAATAGTACCTCCTGCCTTGAAAGAGGTAGTGGTTTACCCCCTCTTCAAAAGGCTGGCATTGGGCCCAATGGTTTTTGACAACCATCAAGCTGCCTCCAGCTTTCCTTTTCTGGAGATGGCTATTATATGCAGTTGATGAGAACCCTGAAGGAAGGATTATCTGGACCTGTTTCAATCAGGTTTCAGGTGGGCTTTACTTCTGAGACTGTTTTGGTCATGCTTGAAGATAACATATGGCAGAACCAAGATGGAAGTAGTCCATCCTTTCTTGTGCACTTTAATCTCTCCATTTTTTCAATACTCTTACACATCTTATTTTCTGAGCCAGCTCCCTGAATTGGGCCTTGCTTGGGGGAACTATTTTATAGGGGTTATCTTCTTTTTTCCAGGGCTGAGTCCAATTGGTGTTGGCCGAGGTGTAAAAACTGGCCGTCTTTAGCATGCTGGAGCCTTCCATTTTCTCTCCCCCTTCTTTTCATTTCTACACAAAACCACTGCATGAGGCCGTCTACCAGTTTCTGGTTTGGTATCATCAATACAATGACGATACACAATTATTTATATCTTTTGACCCCAGATCAGCCAATGGAGACTGTCAAGGTTTTGTTCCAGAGACTGGAGAATATTTGTGTTTTGATGGGGAGGAACCACCAACCCAGGCTTTTGTCTAGGATGGTATAGCTCCTTCTGAGGAACATGACTTTTGTTACTGCCCAGCTTGGACATCTTTGTTTCTTGGGGTTTGTTCTGTAATTGTTGGCTAGTTTTTATTATTTTATCATTTTCATATTTTCTTACGAGCTGCTCCGAATTGTTAGAGTCAGGCAGAGTACAAATTGAATTCAATAAATAAATAATGAAATATTAGTGAATTTTACCCTGACATAGTTCATACATTATTATTGCACTACTTAGTTCTATATTACTCTGCTCTAGATGCTTTTAAGTCCTCTCTGTTTCTGGTAGTTTAATGATAGCACCACTAATTCTGGTGTGCTTTAATGTCTTTCAATAAAATAGCATTCAACAAACCAAAATTAAACCCTGCTCGTATCTTTGTGCCTGTAGGGTGGGAATCTAATTCAGTCAGTATGTAGTAGCATGAAAATGAACCAGAGATGTGGAGAATTGTGAATGTTTTATCTATTCATTTGACTCTTCCTCTTTCCTGAATTACTTATTTTACTGGAGTGCTGGTGGTAGCTGAATACAAGGTATTTTTCTTTCATTTCATTGAGATAGTAATGAAGTAACAGCTTTTGACAAGTGGAAAAATAGAGCTAATAGATAATACTCTTTAGCTTTTTAAAAAAATTATATTTGGATTATTAAATTTTCAAATTTATAATAAGCATCTTAATACAATCTGTTTTCAATGGTTAAGCCAATAACTTGCACATACCAGATAGTCCTTGATTTACAGCCAGAATTGAACCCAGAAAAGGATGGTCATAAGTCATGCTGATCATTAAGCATGTCGTCACATGACTACACCCAATTTTATAACTCCTTTTTTTTGCAATGGACATTAAGCAAATGCCACAGTTGTTAAGTGAATACCATGGTCATTAATAGAAGACCATAGTTGTTAAACAAAGTCATTGTTTGCAATGGGTGATTTTTGCCAGAAACCAAAAATATAATAACTATTTTACAGCACATGACCCTGGGATCTTGCAAACAGCTCTAAATGTGGGCTGATTGCCAAGTGCGCAAAATACGATCATGTGACCACAGGGGGCAAGCTTCAGAACTTTGAATCCAGGTTGTAAGTACCTTTTGGGTGGGCATCCATTTTAACTTCAGATGGTCATTTAGTGACCAGTTGTAAATCAAGGACTACCTGTTGTCAATATTAAACTTAAGGACTTTCCATTAATCATATGACTGAGTAGCAAATACATTGAATTAACTTAAATTACAGATATCAGAGTTGGAAGGGACCTTGTAGGTCATCTAGTCCAACCCCCTGCCCAAGTGGGAGACCCTACACCATTTCTGACAAATGGCAGTCCAATATTACTTTTGCTAATACTTTTGTACGTTGTATATTTCTGTATAAAACTGAATCTTGGTTAAAGTATCTGCTTCTGAGAAGAAAAACATTAGAGTTCAAATGCAATAGAAAATCATTATTATGCTAAGAACTAGAAGCGAACAATGAAACGACTTTGCAATGTCGAGTGCTAATTCAAATAGATACCAGACTGTATCTTGTTAAGTGCATTGGTTTCACCAACCGGCTAGACTTTTCAATTTATCTTAATCTTGGTTAATCTCTTAGCTTTTGAGTTAGAAAATATTGAAACTCTATATAGGATTCCAGTTATAGTTTAATTAATTTGTTTACCTATTAATTGGTAGTCATCATTTAGTTTTCAGTCACAAACATTTGCATGGATATATTAATAAACTTTTAATAATTTTATCTCATGAATACTAGGGGAATATCATGTGTTGTCACATTATGTTAGTACAGAAGTTGGTAGAGCCTATCCTTAACGTTTATTTTATTTTGTAGTCAGCCTTGAAATCAAACAATTAGTAATTAACCAATATATTCTCTGTTTTTTTCTTCTTCAATATTTTTTACATGTTTATGCCTAAAACCAGATACATATAATTAGGACTGGAAGATGTCCCAGATATCTAATCATCCAGGCATCTAGATAATTCATATTTGTTCTTAAGTGTTTAAATTATTTTCTGATTAAATGGTAACCCAATGGAATATATCACTGTGAATTTATATTTTACATTACTCTAAGCACATTTGAAATCTGTGCTGCTGCTGCCTAGAAATGTGAGCCAGCATCTGGAGTTGGCAGACTGGTATGTGGAAAATGTCACATTAATGTGTAACAGAACTGAAAAAGCCCAGATCTGCCTTGTTAGCGTCTGCTAACAATGGGCAAATCTTAAAAATGTTTTCTAAACTCCATTTAGTTTGGAAATTATTTGAGATTATCTAAAAACTGAGAAGAAGGTTTATATTTCTCCCTTGGCTTTCTAAGGGCTTGGACTACTGCTTCTACTCCAAATCCCTCTCCATTAATGGAGGTTAACCTTTCCCCCTCTGTTGCTTATCTTTTGCACAACTGTTGCAGCTGGAGCAGTAGAAAGGATGTGCATGAAGAAAGAGCAGTTTTACCTCTTCTCAACTTCCCCCTTCATTGATCAGTCCTGATGGAGAGCAGTACTCCAAGAAAAGGTTCTAGATGAGTAACTGGGAGGCTCAATCTAGATTCTAGAATCTAGACTGTTAACATTCTCTTGTCGTCCTCAGAATCCCACAGATTAGATGAGGCCAAAATATTGAGCCTATTTTTTAAATTACTTTGGGGTTTGGGAGATTTCACTCTTAGAAATTCCTGAAATGTTATCCCCAGAATGACTCCTTGATATTCCCAGACAAAGATTCTGGTTTAGGGTATATGAACCAATATGAGAGATGAAGTTCTGAGAATGCTTGCAATTGCAGAACAGCCGCTGAGAAGGAAGAACTGTTGTTCCTGTGATCGCTTGAACAAAGTCAGAAGAATGCTGAGGAAGATTTGAAAGTAGGAATGCCTTGGAAGAAGCTCCAGCAGTGGGTGGATGGGTGGGAGATGAGCTGAAATATCTTCATCTTGGATTTTAAACCCAGGCAAATTAAAGTTTGATTCTTCTCTATGGATGACTTTTACAGGACACAGAAGTATTTCCTTCCTGTCTGCCTTCCTGCCTTTCTTCCATCAAACTTCAATAACTTTGTTGCCTTGTCCAGGCTTCAAAAACTGCTTATAGAAGAACAAAGATCCTCTGCTAACTTCCTCTGTCCAACTGTACTAGTCTAAAACCACTTATTCTGAACCACAAAGTAAATTATAGCATTCCCAGAGCATCCCAAATTTTACAAGGCTGTATTTCGACTACAGCTTTTACCCACTTCAGAGAAATCTATAAAGAATCTCTTCTCATAATGATCGTTCAATTTGCTTCTTGGCAAATTTCTATTAAACCTAGATTTTTGGGCAGCCTGGTTTATTCAAAGCTTCTCAATTTGTACACAATGCACATTTAAAAAAATAAGGATAATGCATATAGAATTATGCAAAAGGAAATATTCTTATAGTAAAGCAGTTTTGCTGTACCCCTGTTATGATGTGTAGAATTAGAGTGGTGATGCGATACCATTAAATCTGAACAACACCCTTGTGGAGAAAAAGGATTACATTATATTTTAATGTGATTTGGCAAGCTGGAGGAAAGCAATTAACTTTTAAAATGATTTTTATGCAGTTTATTAGGGATAATTCAGTAGTTTGAAGAGTTACTGGAATAAATAAGCATAAAATAATCCAAACTAGTTAACAGTAAATATTCTAGCTCATATTCAAGGTGGACTGTAAAAAGTCTGTTACAGACTAATTGCTAATTACACCACTAGGAATAATTTTAATCAGGAATAAGTACAGTTTATGCATATTTCTGGAAGGAGCTAGCTTCTCTTGAATTTAATAATAGTTTCCACCCTGCAAGTATATGTCTAGGTCCATCTCTTTAATTATTGTTATGTTTTTGGCAAACCTATTTTGAATCAGTATCATACAAGTAATGATGTTATGTATATTTGATAAGAAAAAATAATAAATTGGTCTGAACTGACAGTAGTTGACATCTGAAAACATACTTATAAGCTTTTTATATTTTTTCATACATATAAATCTGGACATACAGTTTGCATGAGAATATTCTTTTATATAAATTTATCATTGCAAGTTTTATAAGTATTTTGTCATTTCAGAAACTTATTTTTGATATACAGCTTTCAAATTTAAGTACAACTTGAACATATACATGTATATATTCCGATTCTAGTAGTATGAAAAACTCATACCATTGAATATAACCAAGCAATTTGCAAACTCAGGATCAGTGTGAATAAGGAACAGCAGCTTTCCCTGGAGAAAAAAGTGAGAACAAAATGGTTTTTCCTCTAGTAACTTGTGTGTTTTGCTGCTATATTGAGAAAAAGGAAGATATCCATACAGCCTCTTTCTACAGAGGAAGTCTTAAAAGCTCCAGTGACCAGCAGATGCAAAATGGCTCTCTTGTCATCGATGTGGCTGATTCAGGGGCAGCAGAACAGCCCTCCTTTTTTGAGAAAATGTTAGAAAAGCAATGCTGTTTGTCTATACATTTTGATTTGAACAAGAGTAGCTGAGAGAATGTTTGAAGAAAGACAATTAAAAATGAAATAGTAATAGCAATAAATAAAGCCACCTGGTTTACAAACCATGTGCCTATTACTTTCAAGGAGAATAAATTTCTTTCCATGAGAAAGTTAGTAATTTTTATTTGTGTGTGTGTGTGTGTGTGAATGAATGAATGAATGAAATGGTTTTGTCTTATTTATTGTTTAACTGTATAGCCCATGTTTTCTCCAAGAGTTCAACTGGGCTTACATGTATACCCTTTTCATTTTATCCCGTCAACAGCACCCTTATGAAGTAGGTCAGCTTTTAAAGAGATTGATTTGCTGGAAGTCATCATACTTTTCATTTCATGGGCAAACGTGGACCCCAAATCCCAGAATTATCTTCATTTTCAGCAATGAAAATTATATTCAGCAGAATTTTGTACTTTCCTGCCCTTCTTTATGGTTTCCTGACTTAGGAAGAGTTCCTATTTTATTGTAAATTGCTGTCAAGATAATGCTTTGTGCCACTGAATTAGATGATGGCTCGAAGTCAATAAAAGGGAACTAAGAAGGTCTGGAGTTTTCACAAACTATGGTATGATAATTGTGTTGCTATAGCTTTGATAGAACAGATAACAACTATCTTGCATAAATCAATTCTAGGTCTACAATTGATTAACTCTCTTCTGTTTATGAATTTCTTAGTTGGTATGACTTCACGTGCATGATCAAAGGTATATGGTTGTAAAATCTCCTGATATTGTAATCTCTGATCCAAATCTGCTAAAGTTTCTCTGCTGTAGGTTCATTCAGCTGCGAATCTGATTTAGCAACTCTATTTTGATTGCACAGTGTATGATTAAATACACTGAAGTGAATACATTTTTAGCTGTTAAGAAAAAAGTTAATTTTAAAAATTATGTAACATACTACCTCTAGGAGAATATAATAATGTAAACTATTTCCAGCCTCTTGGCATTAATGTTTTAGCTGGAAACAGTTTTACTGAACGAGGATGGCTCATTATGCCTTTTATGTAGTTATCGCTTCATGTGAGATTCAAGGGAGAGATGTTTCAAAATACATTTTTTCCCCATTAAAAACTGTTGCTAACAACCACATAAAATTAATGTTTTATGTTTTGTGCAAAAGATGTTACATATGATGTATAACAGACAACTGTTTACTGCAATGTAAAATTGTTTCTCATGAAGGAAAACAGTTTCATTGTGCTCGCAATTACTCAAGTAAATACATAGAAACAACATAATGGAGTGCAAGAGCCATTAGATGTAACTTTGGTATAATTTTTTAGTTATTTGAAGTCAGCTCAATGCTTCATTTAAAAAAGGCACATAGAAGGTAATAAAATGAAATAAGAGTTTAGTTGATGAACTTAAACCTAATACATTATTTTGATTAATAAAAATGTTGTAATTGATATTCTAGGTATCTCAGGACTTGAAACAAAAATTGGGAATTCTTGTACTATGTAGGTTTATGATATAATACTGTAGGTTTGTCCTGTCATTAATTGCTTTGAAAAATGATGGGGCGATGCGCAGGTTATAGTTCTCAACTTCTTGGATAAATAATCTTCCATATTACTAAAGAGAGGATAGAATTTAGCATGGAGGTATTGTTTTCCTTTTCATTCTGAATGTATTTCAGTTAAGCCTGATAACTACCCAAAATTATGTGAACAAAACAGCAGGAATATATTGAGGAAATCTAATTGAACCATGTGAAGCTGTGTTATTGATGTAGTCTAAAGAGTTATTGTCCTTTAATTTATTGGGCTTTGGCCTTGTTTGTTTCAAATCTATGCCTAAAAGTTAGGAATATTTTGATACCTAAGCCAGTTTAGTGTAATGCTTGCTTAGAAAAGATGCTTGCTTAGAAAAGATGCTTGCTTAGAAATTGGGAGACTATGATTTCTGGTTCCACCTTAGCAATGAATCTGGGTGACTTGGGACCAGTCACTGTCAGCCCAATTCACTTCACAGGGTTGTTGTTGTGAGGAAGGAATATTAGGTACTTGACTTACTTATAAAGTAATACAAATATAATAAAAATAAATAACAAGATAAAAATATTCATTACCCTATGCATATGGATACATAACTGCTAAATAAATTGATTTTTCTACCTGGGCGTAATTTACTGAGGGAAGCTACCTATATTTGGAACATGTAATACATATTTGCCTGTTTTATCACCAAAACATCTGGCAGAAACTACAAGCCACTGGCCAATTCCTGCTATTTTGTGTTGACAGAGTGCAACTTTGTGTGTCATACACAAGTGTGTGAAAGAAATGTGTTTATCACAGTTGAGGATATAACTGGAAGTAATGATGAAATACATTTTGCAAAATAGCTTTATCAGTTTCATGCTATACAGCAGCAGAGATGAGAGAGAGAGAGAGAGAGGTGGAATGATTCCTCTGAGTATATGCCTATACATCCTGACATATATTTTGGGACTCATCACATTTGAGGCATTTAAACAAAAATAAAACAGAAGTGCAAACTATTTTGTATTGCTTACAGTTAAAATTTGTCAATTAGGGCTAACACATCAGGCTGATATCAGATATCAGACCTAATTCAAACATTACTATTGAAGTATAGTTAATATAAATTTATAGATTGCATAATGTGTTTAAGTGGTAAAAAGTTTTACTTTAACCAGAGTTGTTCCATTCACATGAATTCAACTCACTTTCTGTCCTGCCTCCCTCAGTCAAAGGCAGTAAGTGGGAAATACTCACATGATTTAGTCAAGTCATGTTAAGGTGCCATCAGGGTAATTGGCTAATTGAGCTTAACAGAATACTAGCATTGCCACAATTGCAACCAAGAGGAATCGAGTTCACTTGCATAACGGGATTGTGGAAGGTATGTTCAAAGCTAATTGTGGTAAAATATTCATAACATGTTCTTGATTTAGTCTATTATTTTTAACGTAGCTCTACTTACATAGGAATTCAGAAAATCATGTGTATATAGAGACTGAGAACTGAACGAGCAAGATAGAATTTTCTGCTTCTGATTAATATGTTTATTAAGATACCCACAGCAGATCATGAAGCAGCAGTCTAAAATAGTATAACGTTCTAGTGAACATCACAGAGGTTGAATTTCAAAAAGGACAATATTTGATCTTTTCAAATTTAGAAATTTAGATTTTTGGGGATATTATTCAAATGGGAAAGCAAGAATTAATAACAACATGTAGGTATGTTCCAGTATATCCATGCTTTTATTCCTCAAGGTTGAATTCCTGTGTTTATGGCACCAACTAGAAACCAGAAAACCATGAGTTCTAGTCCTGCCTGAGGTACAAAGCTAGCTCAGAGACTTTGGATCAATCATTTCCCCCCCAATGTAGGTCTACCAAGGAACTTCAGCTGGTTTGGAATGTGATAGCCTATGTGCTGGGAATTTCTCAGAGTACATACATTGCAAAGTGTATTTCATTATTACTTCCAGTTATATCATAAACCATGATAAACATATCTCTGTCACACACTTTCAAACATTGAAGGCTGATATAAAAAAATAGTATATTAATAAAACATATATTTTAAAAAAAGCCTTGAAGGCAACAAGTGCAAACTTTAAGTGTGGGTTTTGACCTGTAAGCTTAAGTCTATATTATGTACCAGATTTCTTCTCTAAACAAAATTTGCATGCTCTGTGCAATCAACCTGGAAAATTTCAAACCACCACCACCCCAATGTTTGAGGGGGGGGGGGCTAAAAAAATAGTCCCTTTTCTTCCCCTCTGAAATATTTTACTCCTGAGATTTGAAGGTCTGTAAAATATCTAGAGTTTTAGACCTGGGCAGTGGGAATGTGAGGTGCCTATCCTCCGGTCACTTTTAATTATGCTTGTTGCTTTTAAATGGATTTTTTATGTGATTTGCTAATGATGTGTAGGCATGTTTAATGTAAGCTTCCTGAAATTTGTGGAACTGAGCAAGAAATAAATGATATAAATAAATAATAAAAAAAAACAAGAGCTGTCCCCACCGTCTTGTTAATTTATTTTTAAATTAATCTTAAATTTTTAAAGTGACCTTTTTAAAAACAAACAAACTCGAGAAGCTGATTTTTAAAATGTAATGTCGTAGTTGGATTGTCCCCCCCGCCTCCCTCCTTGCTTCAATTATTTTGTAGCCTAGAATCAGCAGAGTTAGATCGAGACTGGCTGTGCTGTGACATGAAATGGTCCTGCAAATGATCAGATAACCTTTTCCAGTAATGGGAACTTGCTTAAGTTAATAGAGGATGCCTGATTTCTGCTGGTTCTCAGTTTACATATAATCTCCCCCCTTTTGAGGCTGTAGGCTGCAGAAAAAGGAACCGGTTTGAGCCAGTTTGACATTAAACATGCTCTAGGTGTGGTGAGCTATAACTGCTTTTTTAGAAGAACACCTATTATTGGACATATTAAAAATAAATAAGACAATGCAATCCGTGTGTTTGAACATCTGTTGGCAGTAATTAACTGCAACTCTTCAAACTACTTAGATAGTTGTTGTTTTTATCCCCCAGTCTTTTCTGTGGGAGTTTGTGTTGTTATCACCATTTTATTCAAGATGCCTTTTAATGTGTTTCAGCACACCAAGAAGACCAGAACAATCAGACTCCTCCTTTGGACAGAGGACACCTTCCCCGTCCCTGACAAAAGCTGCTCCAGGCAGTGAAACCCCAAGAGAGAAACGGAGCCAGGGGCAGGCTCCCCAACACACCGATGGGCCCAGGAGGACTCTCCAAGTGGGTGGAGGACGCTCACCATCTGTTTCCCCGGAGCGAGGCAGCACGCCGACCTCACCTTATTCGGTCCCACAAATTGCCCCCCTTCCCAGTAGCACGCTCTGCCCTATATGCAAGACAACAGATCTCACCTCCTCCCCTAACCAGCCAAATTTCAATACCTGCACACAGTGTCACAACAAGGTCTGCAACCAATGTGGATTCAACCCCAACCCTCATCTGACCGAGGTAATGGTTCCTTATGGTGTCTGTGGATAGCAGTAACGCTGTAGACAAGCTTATTCGGTGTTCTAGCTCTGTTAAATTGCTTGCCTAGTTTATTAAGAATCTTGTATGCCAGGCCAGAGCATGTTAAGGCCCCAAGTAACAGAACACTTTCTATCTACTTTATTAGAAAATATTGTATTTAGTGTGTGTACTAAACACACACACACACACACACATCACAAGTGCACACAATATATGTCTATCAAAAGGTGAGAATAAAAGGACAGAGAAAAAGAAGCATTTTATCTGCTGGCCGAGTAGATCAAGGAGAATAGGAAATTGGGAAATTTAGGATTGTTTATAGGAGGTGAATCTCAGTGTCTTTCCAATACAATATTCCCATCTGTTATACTGTATATATCATAGAATCTGTGCTGATTCTCACAATAAGTGTTTAGTCTTATACTTTGTTCAAACTTCCTATGTTTTATTCTTAGTAGATGTTTTCAATGACCTTTCTCAAGAAATCAAAGCAGCAAATTGTCCTGATTTATTAGTATCGTCAGCACAACTGTGAGGGCTGTTTTCTATGGATTCTACAGCTCTACCTGATTTGCATGCTTCGGTATTTTTAAGTATCTTTTCCTTTTGTCCTTTTGGTTTGATAATACGCATCAAAACACGAAATAAAAGGACGCATATATAATGAACAGAAATAAACAGAATAAAGAATAAAGATATTCTATATGTAATACAGGGTAAGCTTAAGGACCACAGCTTAAGGACCACAGTTGAACCCCAAATTTCCATTGCTAAGCAAGGCAGTCGTCAAGTGAGTTTTGCCCCATTTTACAACTTTACTTGCCACAGCCACCGTTGTAGAGTGAACCACTGCAGTTATTAAGTTAGTAACACAGTTGCAAAGTGATTCTGGCCTCCCCATTGACTTTGCTTGCTAGAAGGTCCCAAAAGATGATTTCATGACACCCCAACTATCATAAATACATGACAGTTGCCAAGCAGCCAAATGTTGATCGTGTGATTGTGGGGATGCTGCAACGGTCATAAGTGTGAAAAACAGCCATAAGTTACCTTTTTTTCAGTGCTGTTGTAACTTTGAATGGTCATTTAACGAATGGCCCATGATTGTGTTATCTTTATCCCATTTGTTTGGTATACTTTTTTAACTGCTCAGATGATGAGAAATAAAACCTTAAAACCAGCAGTGTAGTTTCTGAAATTATGTAGTCTCCCCAGCACAGTTTGTTATTGCTGAAATCGGAATGAAATTAAGAGTACAATAAGATATAGTTTATGGTAACATGGCTGAATAAAAATAGACATCATGGTTCATGGTGTGGTTGCATGGCTGTTGATCTGAGTGAGAGCTCAAATTTCATAATGAGGTTAGAAAGATATTTTTAATGGGCTAATGCAAATGACCTTTCACCAGAGAATAAATCATTATGTTATTTATTAACACCAAATGATGTGCAGATATTTTTATAGGTAGACCTTTCGCTCCAAGAACACCACACTTTCCTTGTGTTCAGTCTGCAATCTATGACACTTAAAAACACTAAGATTTTTTTTTCTTAATCTCTTAAAATATTTATGTGCCTCCTATTCTGAGGCACACAGATATCTATTAACCTATTAATATCTTCAGTGAAAAAAAACATTACTTTCTGTTGGATGTCAATTGGCAAAGGGGTTGAACTCCCATAGCAACTACCCATTCTAAATGAAAAATAAATGTAGGTTCTATAATCATAATCAAATTAGGCAATATGTGAAAATGTTTGATTATCTTTAATGCATCTGTTGTTAATAGCAATCACTGCGATAGGAGAAGCAATTGGGGAGTGGAACTGTAGAATAAAGGAATGGGCAGTAGCATATTTGGGCCTTTCTTGATCATAGCCCCAGGAAATATCACTGCTCCAATTTAATGCCAATATCTTTTTCTTGTGATAAAGAGCAAATTTTATCAGAAATGTAGCATTCAACTAAGGATTAAAATCTTTTTTTGCATGTTACAGTCTCAGCTCTGATTGCCCTAAGATTATTATTAAACAGTAACAATAAATGTCTGAACTGCTGTCATGCAAAACTCAGATTCTATATAGTTTTGGAAAGATGGAAAGTCTACACATCCAACTATTAAGCAACTCTAGATCTCCCAAGAAGTATGAGAATGGATGCAGTGGGATGAACATGGATGTCATTTGAAAGATACTGGCTGGAGCAGTATATTGTGCCACCATGTTATGTTCTTCACTATAAATACATAGCAGTGGTGGGATTCAATTTTTTTTACTACCTGTTCTCTGGGCGTGGCAGGGGAAGGATACTGTAAATTCTCCAGTCATAGGTGGTATTTGCCAGTTCTCCGAACTACTCAAAATTTCCACTACCGATTCTCCAGAGCTGGTCAGAACCTACTGAATACCACCTCTGACACATAGTGTATCTATGTATCAGGGCAGGGGTGGGATTCAACGGGTGTTATGACTGGTTCAGTGACTACGTTTTACTCCTCCGTGTGCACGTGTAAAAAACCTTCAGCAGTGCTGCCTGGACAGCTGAAAAGCTCTGCACACAGGTGAGCAGCATTTGAAAAGCCGCTTTTTTCCTGCTTTTTCAACTTCAGCTGTGCCACGCAAAGCAGCTGAGGTTGAAAAAGCAGGAAATAAAGGACAGGTAAGAGCCCAGGCGGGTGGGTGAGCCAAACAGCAGCAAACACAGAACTGGTTCAGTGTCTGCTGCTCTTCAGAGCTTTTGAGCCAGGCAGAACCGGTAGCATCTCACCCCATATCAGGGATCTCATGACAGAATATTTTGGCTAGGGGAATTGTAATTCAACATATCTGAAGCATCCCAGACTGGGAAGGGCTGCCTTAGTTCTACAAAACTGTATATAACAGTAGGTAAATTGAGCCTCCCTGAAACAATGAAACATGTTGGAATACATCATCTTTCATCTAGCAGTCTTTAATTTGTAATTAAAATGGGATGAATTATTTTATGTAACATTTATTTTATGATCTTGCTCAGGTCAAAGATGCAACCCCCTAACCACAATTACAATTCAACTTCCATTTATTTCAATGCTGTAATACCCAGGCGTGGGATTCTACCATTTCGCACCTATTCACTAGAACTGGTGGTTAACATTCTAAGCAGTTCGGAGAACCAGTTGTTAAAAGAAATTACTGGCCTAATCCTGTAAGGAAGGCAGGAAGAAAACATTCTGGTGTTGCTTACAGAAACTGCCTCTCCTTTAACCCTTATTACATTGTTGGCAGGACTAGACTTCCTGTCTCAGGAACTTCTCTGGAGTTTTTTTCCCCCTGCTTTGCTGGTACTTTGCTTGTGTGGAGTGACCATTCAAAGTTACAATGGCACTGAAAAAAGTGACTTTTGACCATTTTTCACACTTACGACTGTTGCAGCATCCCCACGGTCATGAGAGGCCAGGCGAGGAGATGGATGCCTTGATGTGGGTGATATTGAGTTGGTCACACCCAGCCAATAACATGACCACCAAGCCATGTCCACCCAGCCATATGATCACCAAGCCACGGCCACCACCTAAGCCACGCCCACAGAACCGGTTGTTAAAAAATTTGAATCCCACCCCTGGTAATATCTATAGCAGCCCTGCTTGAATGATGCCCTGTTGTGTTAAATGCATATTTGCCTTAATGTTTGGCAAAATATATTTTCCAATGAATTCCATTTAGAGAATGAAAACAGAATTTCTTGAATATTATTAAAGAGCATTAAAAGGTTGAGAATAAAAAGTTCTAAATTCAAAGTATCATCAATATATTTTGAATTATTATTTTTAATTCAATATATATTTTGAATTACAGAAAACCATAACAGTTGCTTAAAATCTATGTCCTATCTTCAATCTTTATGAAGATATAAATAGTGATATAAATAATACAAAATAAGTAATAACACGATGACTCATTATCATATTATTATAAAGAATAGTGATCAAGCACCCTGTGAATTTGTTTACTTTTAATGTAATACCTTATTTGTAATTTCTTGGAAAATGGCCACACAGATGGGGGCCATGAGAAACAAATATGAAAAGTGCCAGAAATAGTTTCCCTAAATAAGAAAATTGTTATCTAGGAGAATAAGGAGCCTAAATTTTTGTAAGACAATTTTTTATGACATATTCTGAATTGGGAATTGGATTCTACTTCCTCAGCTGATAGACTAAAAAATTCTTTCCAAACTTGATTCATTATACTTTTAAATGGCTTATGTCCAAAATTTAAGTTGGCAAACATTTATTCATTTAAGAAAGTGATATAAGTTTATTTAAAGAGTTCCACCAATGCCAGTTTTAAGTGCACTTTTTGCCAAATAATACTTAGATGCATGAAAATCATGATGTTTGAGAACCTCATGCAAGACTTTTGATTATCTGCAATGCTGGAAACATTTATTCAGAATGTAATGTACATATAGACAGTTTGGTCTAGTAGCTAAGGCACCAGGTTAGAAATCAGGACAGTGAGTTCTACTCCTGCCTTATATATGAAAATTGGCTGGATGTCTTTGGGCCAGTCACTCTGAGTCCAACCTACCTCACAGAATTGTTGTTGGGGAAATGGGAGGAGGAAAAAAATATTGTGCATGTTCACTGCCTTGAGTTATTTATAACAAAAATAATAAATTCAGGGGAAAATCTATATAAATTTAAATAAGTAAAATTCAGAGCAAGCTTCAAGGTCTTTATTCCACCCAAATTAATTTATATTCCATGAAAGAAAACATTTATTTGTTCAATTGCTCTGTGTTTGAATAGTAATGAATTAGATTAGCACTCATTCTGAACCTATGTAGAATATACTTTTGAAAGTTATATGGTATCTTTTTTTAACCATGCCACCTTTATTCTTTCTGATTTAAAAAGTAAACTGATGACTTTCTCTACATAAAGGGAATAATTGCCATTATCCTGCTTAGTGAGTGACAGCTCAATCTGAGATATAATCACAGGACAGAAGAAAAAGGAAAGACCCTTGGTTCAGTATATAATACCAAATTTGAAAGACAACATTATTTCATTTATTTAAACATTGTATATTATAAAACCAAAGGCACATGGAAGAAAACTAAAGGAACGAAAGTATAATGAGAATAGAATGATTAAAATAGTAATAGTACAGGTCCTATATGGAAAACTATTTGAAGATAGAAAATGGGTAAAGAGGGCTAAACAAGGAGTCATTAGCAAAATGTATGGGATTAAAAATAAAAGTGATGAAACTGAAATGAGAGAGTGCCGGAAGGAAAGTTTGAGGTAATGTGCATAGAAACAGAAGAGTGGAATAGAAACAAATATTGTAAATGTTAAGTGTCAAAGAAGAAGAATGATGAAAAAGAAATCATATGTCGAATATTGGAAAATGATAAGGTTTCAAGTGTAGATGGTGTAATCCAAATGGATTACTGTATTATGCTCTGCATGGGGCTGCCCTTGAAGAGCGTCTGGAAGCTTCAACTGGTGCAAAATGCAGCAGTGTGAACAATTATGTAGGCTTCTCGAACAGCATATATCAGTATTATACTTCTGCTCTGGGATCCGCATCTGTTGCCACTCTGCTTCCAGCTCCAATTCAAGGTGCTGGTTTTGAACTTTAAAGCCCTTCATCCCTCATCCCAAATCAGACCTGGCAGGAAAGCCTTTCCTATCATGGCAACTCACCTTAGGGAATATTTCCCCACCACCTGAAGTGAGCTCCTTATTTTCCAGAAGTCTCTCAAGGCCCTTTGTCATCAGACCTGGGGATCTCAGGGAACTGGTGAAATCTTGAGATGGTTCCATTGCTGAGTGAATCTCTTGTTAAAAAAAGAATTGAATATGACTGTGTTTGACTTTTAAGCCTTTTATTTTATACTTTTATACTTTTTGCTGCATGCTGCCCAGAGTCAGTTCTTGTGAGAATATGAATTTGATAAATAAAGGAGGATATATACAAATGTGAATATACTGTACATTGGCTATATGACCTATTTAATTTGTGTAAGAATAGTGTGTCTGACACTGGAAGAATGCCACGATTGTTCCCTATACAAAGGAGAAAATAGCAAGAATATAAAAACTACAGGGAGATTAGAGTATTAAATATGCTGAGAAGGACTTTTGCAGAATTCTTATGGGAAGCCCATAAGGTAGCACAGACCAGATTTTTCAGCTCATCAGCAGGTTATTGAGAAATTTATAACAGTGAGAAAAAAATAAAATTTAGCATACATTTATTTAGAGTAGGGGTGTCAAACTCAAAGCCCATGGGCAGGGCTGTCTTAACAGCATTATGGACTCCAGGCAAATCAGTGTATTGGGGCCTCTGCAACAACTACTCACAGGAACAAAAATGTAAATGGTCAATAAAATTAAACATATATTTATGTTATTGGCACTTCCAACAAATAAATATGTAATAAATATGTTGCTGTATTTATATAACACAAGGTGCAATGAAAGGTTAACATACACAGGTTAGTATGGGGCCCCTATGCTCGTTGGGCCCATGGGCAAGCACCCATCAGGCTCATGCGTTAAGACAGCCCTGCCCACGAGCCGAATCCGGTCTGCAAAGTGCTTAGATCTGACCCGCGGGGCCACCCTGGAAATAGTGAAGGATCAGCCCGCAGTGCATCTGCCAGCAAAAATGGAGCTTAGGAAGGCTGTGCGTGGCCCTCCCAGACTGCGTTTTTGGCCGTAACAGCCTCCTGCAACCCTCTGCCAATGAAAACAGAGCTTGGGAGGGCCATAGCCGAACTCTGTTTTTTCTGGCAGAGGGCTACAGGAGGATCCCCCAGGGGTGGGATTCAAATTTTTAACAACCGGTTCTGTGGGCGTGGCTTGGTGGTGACTGAGTGGACTTGGCTTGGTGGTCATGTTATTGGCTGGGTGGGGCCAACTCAATATCACTCACATCGAGGCACACATCTTCTTGACTGTGGGGATGCTGCAACAGTCATAAGTGTGAAAAATGGTCATAAGTCACTGTTTTCAGTGCCATTGTAACTTTGAATGGTCACTCCACACAAGCAAAGTACCAGCAAAGGAGGGGGAAAAAACTCCAGAGATGTTCCAGAGACAGGAAGTCTTGTCCTGCCAAGAATGTAATAAGGGCTAACGGAGAGGCAGTTTCTGTAAGCAACACCAGAATGTTTTCTTCCTGCCTTCCTTACAGGATTAGGCCAGTAATTTCTTCCAACAACTGGTTCTCCGAACTGCTTAGAATGTTAACAACCAGTTCTAGTGAATAGGTGCGAACTGGTAGAATCCCACCCCTGGATCCCCCCCAGCCACCTTACCACAGGTGTCCCCAACACGAGTGATGCCGGGCTGTCCATGCCCACTCTGGCCATGTACACCCAGCCCCTGATGTCAAACATTGATGCGGCCCTCAATGAAATTGAGTTTGACACCCCTGATTTAGAGAAATCATGTGATACAGGGATCAACTTGAATTTTTAAATAAATATGGAGTTGAAAGTGACCACAAGAAGAATAGTTTATGACAGAAATAAAGCATGCATGAGAATAAATAAAATGCTTAACAAATGGTTCACTACTGAGAAGGAGTAATATGAACATGTGTGATGTACTTTAGGCTGTTTAATGTATTTATGAATTAATGTATAAGAAATGCTCTGGGTGATATTAACAGTCAGTGGGTTAGGGACATGAACATTTTTTATACAGATAATGCCACGCTTGTTAGCTGAGAATATGAATGATTTACAATGCAATTGCAACCACAGAATTGAGTTAGTGTATCGGAGACAAGGATAGTTGTGTTTAAATTCAAAAGACTAGTAAAAGTAGATGAATTATGTTCCTTGGTAGAAAATTGAATAAAGATCGGAAATGAATGGGGAAGAATTATGATGTGGTAGTACTGGTAATACGTAATCTGGTGTGAGGAATGAATGTTTGTCAAAAGAATTGAAATGGCTATGTGTAAGAATGTGACACTGCCTCAGGGGTGGGATTCTACCTGGTCGGACCAGTTCTATAGAACCAGTTGTTACAATTCTGTGCAGTTCGGAGAACTGGCATATCATGCCACTGGCTGGCCCCTCTCCTCCCCTCCCTGACCACTCACTCCTTACCAGGCATGCATGCCATCCAACTTGCCTGCGTTGTGCCTTTGCCTAATTTTTGGTAAGTTGCTATTTTTTTCCATTCCCATGCAAACTTTTGCTTCTCTTCATAGTGCAGAAAGGCACATGGAGGTGTTCTGCATTTTAGGCAGATTATATCAATGTTTGTTAACATCTTTGAAACTCTTTCTAATCCTTTTGCTTCATCGCTTGTTCTCATTCTTTGAATTCCAGAGACCAGTATTAACTAGTTGACAGTGCTGATTTCCGACTATCTTCAACATGAGAAATAAATCTGTATCTGGCTTTCTTTTTATAGCAGATCCATTTTTTGCTACTCTGCTGTTTTACCTAGCTTTTGTCTGAACTAAACACACCACTTTTACAGTTCTTTCTCATTTGGGATTTATTTATTTTTTTGGATGACATTTAAATTTTGGCATCTTTAAAAAAGAGCTGCAAGCAAATCATACTTTATATGATATTGTAGTTCTCAGCTGTATTTCTGTGATCCATTATAATTATGCAATATACTATTTAAGACTTTAAAATTGCAGTTACAAGCTATCATCATTATATAATGAGCATTGTCTCCAAAATTATTCATAATCTCCAATGTTCCTTTTGTACAAACAGATCAAATCATTTTCCCACTCTCCCCCCTCCTCCCCCCTCTTTTTTTTTGCTGGTATGTGGATTTGGGGAAAATGACAAAAATACTGTTACAGCAAAGCAGAAAGATGAGATAAGTGCTAATGAAAAAGTGTGGGTTACATTATTCCCAAAGAATGAAGCAATTAGCTTTACTGACAGTCCTTTTAAGATTGTGCCATCCACACATTTTTGCCTGTGATACAGGAAATGAATAAGACTAAGTTGAAGTTCCGAGACATTTTAAGAAACATGATAAATAATATAGTTTGCTCAGATTGAAACATTTCCATTTTCTTCACACACAAAAAGGAGGCATGTGGGTTTTATTGTGGGAGAGTAAACATGGGGGTGAAAAGTAATTAAAGCAGCAGGTGGCAAGGGGAACAACTTTGGAGGCATTAAAAACAGCATGTTTTCAACTCTGCAATTGCTGTTTTGCCAAGGACAGCATAGACAACATTGAACAAGAATATACAAATGCTCCAAGGTCTCAAGCTTGTGATTTTAGTTGGTCATTGAAGCATGCATTTGTGATATTGGCCTTTAAAATTATCTCAGTTGTTTCTAATTAAATAGGGAATTTAATATTTGCACCCACAAAGCTCTAATGTCAGCTGCAAGGACCTGAGAACTGAAATCCATAGATGGATTCAGGTGACACGCAGCCACAGGTAGCTCCTTTAATGATGATTGTATGGAATCCAGTGCCTCCCTTTACTGAAACTCTACTTCCCACTAAATGCCTGCTAAGAGGTTGGTAAAAATGCTGGGGCCGTATGCATTACTAGTAGATTTCCAAATAAATGCTGAAGTTTTATTCAGTCCTACATTGCTGCAGAAAATAACTTTACATATTTAATACTTTTTAAACTAAAAGTTTAGTCTTACTTTTATTTGCTCAAAAATAATATGGTTTAAGTGTGTTCATGTAATCACCACTATTCCTGAATCCTCATAAAGTCCTTGAGGTGTTTTTTTTTCTCCATCATGAAAGGGTTTTTATTTTTATTTTTCCAAACACTCTATCATTTGAATAAATAAGTATTTATTCAAAACTTTTATTTTCTGGGGATGTGGGGAGGGAAACAACATCAGATCTGAATTTCAAATTGGATAGAAATGTCCAAGGGTATAGTGAAAACTAAAGAACTAATATTCCTCTCAGTTACTCAATTGCATTTACATTTTGACTGTCATTTCTGCCTTAGAGTCCAAAATTTCTTTATATTCCCGTCAGGCAATATTTGTTTAGCCCCTTTATCTTGCTGGTCTTCTGAAGTTTTGCATCTTGTTTAAAACATGTTGCAAATATTATATCCATATAACCAAACATTATTGCAGTGGTGTTGTAACTAGTTTCTGACACCATTCCTAATACACATATATATATATGGATCTTTGGTTATTCGGGTTTTCTCCCGCGTAAGATTGGAAGTATCTAGGCAACGTTTCGATGAACGTTTCATTCATCATCTTCAGGCTTGTGCCTTCGGCTCTGTGCTTCTCAGAGTGATATATATCATCCCCAGAGAAAAAATCATCCAGATGCCCTAAACTCTGTGGCCTCCCCAAGATACACAAAGAAGGAACACCACTCAGACCCATAGTCAGCTCCATAGGCTCACCTCTACAGAATCTTGCCAAATTTCTCCCCAAACAACTCCAGCCCTACACAGAATCCATCACCTCACATGTACAAACTCTTTCCACTTCATAGAAACAATAAAGAAACAAAACCTACAACCCGGCGACCTATTCGTGAGCTTTGATGTCATATCCCTCTTCACCCAAGTACCTATTAAAGAAGCCTTGACAGCCATCCAAAACAAATACAACCCCCTAAGCACATCCTAGATCTGACCAACCACTGCCTAACCAATACATACTTCATCCACAATGGACAAAGATACAAACAGATAGAAGGAGCACCTATGGGATCACCCCTCTCATCTGTCATCACTAACCTATGCATGGAACACTTTGAAATCAATGCTCTAGACAAATCCAAACCCAAACCCAAACTCTGGCTTAGATATGTAGATGACACCTTCGTAATTTGGCCACACAGGAAAGAAAAACTGAACAACTTCCTCACACACCTCAACAGCCTACACCCCAAAATACAATTCACCATGGAAACAGAAGCCAACAACCAACTTCCCTTCCTGGATGTCCTAATTTACAAAAAAACCAATGGCTTCCTAGGACACACCATCCACCAGAGGAGAACACACACCAACTGCTACTTAAACACACAATCCCATCACCACCCTGCACAGATTGACTCTGTAACCAAGACCCTCATCTCCAGAACCAAATGCCTAGCTGACAAAGACCACCTGAGAACAGAATTACACACCCTCACTAATGTATTAATTTCCAACGGATTCCAAAGAAGCACAATTACCAACCTAATCCTAAGGGAGACACCCCCCAGAAACTGAGACACAGAACAGGACAACGGTATCGCCCTCCTCCCCTATATCAAAGGCACCACAGATAAAATCAGCAAAATTCTCCACAAACACAATATCAGGACAGCCTTCGGCACTGACCAAAAAATAGCCAACATCCTAAGAAATCCCAAAGACAAGATCCAGCTAGAAAACCAAGGAGTTTATGCAACAATTGCCCAGCCACATACATTAGACAAACCAACAGGAGAATAAATGCACGCATCACAGAACACAAGGACACAGTCAGAAAAGAAGAAAATACTTCCCCACTTTTCCAGCACCTTAAAGCCACAGGACATGAAATTAATTTTTAGGGAACCAAATTAATCTCCAATACTGAACACTTCAACAAGAGAATAATCAGGGAAGCCATTGAAATAGAGAAACACCCCCATAACATGAATAAACAGGATACCTCAGGAGGTTACACCACAAAACCTCAGGGTGTTACAACACAGCCAATGACCCAGGAGATTACAGCACAAGACCCAGGATGTCACAACAATAGAACTCAGAAGGTCATCACACAGCTCATTACCCAGGTCATTACAACACAGGAGGCTGACAGACACACAGCCGATACCTCAGCCACACATGTTCTTACCAAAAAGCCAACCAATCTGCAAACATCAACTCCATCAACCAATCAAGAAATGACAACACAGCCAACCTACCCAGCAGTATTTATAGAAAGACAGCAGCTCTGATCACGCTTTGATCGCACAAGCACAAAGCCAAAACCACCAGCCTGAAGATCATGGACTAAGAAAATATTATTCCTTTCTAGGATGCTTTCCTTAGACTATGTTGGGCTGCAATTCTCACCATTCCCAACCAATTTATAAATAACTTTATTTTGGTCTCAGAGCAGGAACCCAATTCCCAGTGTATAAATGCATGAAGTGCTGACAGAGAATATACTATATAATTTACTTTCAGATAACAGGAAAATCCGTAATAATCTTTTGTGAGGATTTATTTCAGGCACAGAGAATCTAGCTACCTTACTACTAATACAAAGCTACTTATCGGATAAAAGGTGAGAAACATACAAATTATTTAAACATCCAGAGAAAGGCAGCAAAAAAGATAAAATGAAGTCGATGCACATATCAGTTATAACTATAAACACAGAATAAGGTGTAAAACTATTTCAATGGTTGTACAGTCACAAGGGCAGAACTGTTCATGAATTATTGTACAGCCACAGGGACAAACCAGTTCATTAAAAGAGATATTATAATTGGGCAAATATTATTTTTTAGAAAATAATATTTTAGAAACTCCGAGCAAGACCATGAAATGCAGTTTTATTAGTAAGTTATTAAAAAGCAAAGAATAGAACCCTTGTAACAATGAGGTAGATATTGAATCATTCTGTAAATAACTTGGAATCTAAGATGATCGGGAAACAGATTATAAAAGATTTTTAAATATATTTTTATTTTGCCTTTTTTCATATATAACTCAAGGTTGCAAACTTATCAATAGTCCTTCCTCTTTCTATTTTGCCCACAACACCCCTGTGAGGTAAGGGAGTAGGGCTGAGTGAGAGTGACTGACTCACAGCTAGTTTTTCATTCCTAAAGCGAGACTAGAATTCCCAGCCACTGGTTTCTAGGCCAACACTTTAACCACTACACTAAACTAGCTCTCAAGATTGCAGATTATATCTAATTATTCTGTTTAGTGAAAATTCAAATTGACTCTAAAGCTGTCTAAGAAGATCTCACTCTAATCTCAGTGACCAGACAGCAAAATGACACATTAGAGGCAATTAAAGTATGAGCAACATCTGGCACCTATTGGGACAACTATCCAGGGATTATGGCATATTGCTCATTGACAATATCAGTTCTGGGTGGATAATTCATAGGAAAGGAATTTAAACTGAAAGCGTAAACATAGCGTCATACCAGTGGTGGCATTTAATTTTTTTTTACTACCGGTTCTGTGGGCGTGGCTTGGTGGGCGTGGCAGGAGAAGGATACGCTAAAATCTCCATTCCCACTCCATTCCTGAGGGAAGGTTACTGCAAAATCTCCATTCCCTCCCCACCCCACTAACCTGCTTTCCAGCTCCATTCTCCTGTTCAGGGCAACAAAAGAAGACCCAGCCAATGAGCTGGGACTCAGGAGGCAGAGAATAGATAGGGCGGGGCCATAATTATTTGCCGGTTGTCTGAACTACTCAAAATTTCCGCTACCGGTTCTGCAGAACTGGTCAGAACCTCTGCCACATACCCATATGGAATCACCAGTTGGAGCATCTTTTTGCACATGTTACTGGTTTGGTCTTTAAAATAATAATCAGATAACCTTCTCTGTGTTCTCTCATGGCAGCTCTCTAGCTTTAAAATGCTCTCCCCGATTAACTTTAATTGGGTCCAGTGTTCATACTGTATAGGGTTTTTTAGAACTGCTGTTGTTTTTAAAAGTTTGCATGTATTGTTTATTTTGAAGTATGTTAAGTATTCTATTTTATTTTAATATACATTGCCCTAAGTCATAAAAGAGGAAGTTTTTAAAAAATCTATGCCATTCTAATTTTTCTGTGTTCAAGGGAGCATGGATTTTATGCCCTAAGCAGGTAGAGCGAAGAAATAAACCTTTCCCGTTACCCAATTATTGCATTGGGAGGCTAATTAAAAGAAGAGAAAGCATGGGGCCACCGTACTGATACTTAACTAAAAAATAAACCAAAAAATGTTTCTCATTTCTAAGAAAGAACCTCATCTTGAAAAGTTGCCAGGAATGAAGGTTTAGCTCCAATATTTTTCTGTTGCAATGATGCATGGTTAGTTTATTCCTGATGGTAGTTTTGTAATTGCTGTGTCACCTGAGGTGACAGAAAGGCTATTTTAAGCAACCAGAATTTTTTTAAAAAGTATAAAGTGTTGAAGAAATTAAACTGCATGTGTTGGAAAATGACTGTTGGTCATTTCCAGTTTTGTTTGCACCCGACACAGTCCGGTAAGTCCCTATGGCCAGATCAGAGCCCACCATTTAGTACAGCTTGAAAAAAAAAAACCAAGTAGTCCTTTGACCTATGACCACAATTGAGTCCAAAATTTCTGTTGCTAAGTGAGATAGTTGTTAAGTGAATTTTGCCCCCATTTTATGGACCTTTCTTGCCACAGTTGTTAAGTGAATCACTACAACTGTTAAGTTAATAACACAGCTGTTAAGTGAGGCTGGCTTCCCCATTGATTTTGCTTCTGCAGATGGTCGCCAAAGGAGACCACATGATTCCAGGACACTGCAACTGTCATAAATGTGAGTCAGTTGCCAAGCATCCCAATTTTGGTCACATGACCAAGAGGCTGCTGCAACGGTCGTTCGTGTGAAAAACATTCACAAATCACTTTTTTCAGTGCTGTGGTAAATTTGAACGGTCGCTAAAGGAACTGTTGTAAGTCTAGGACTACCTGTATTTTTGTTTATTAGACATCAGCAAGTGCTTTAAAGATCCACAAGTGTTAGCTGTCAAAATGGGATAAAAGTTAGACAAAAGCTGGGGGGAGAGAGAGATACAAACAACCAGCCACAGATAAAAGAGCAGAGGACTTAATAACAACATTTGACATTTTTATACCTATATATATTGTAAAAATGCAGAAGTTTCCACAACCACCGGAAGCAATCTGTGCATAATCAGCATGGATAGTCTCAGGTACTGTTATGGATTGGAAAAAGGGGAGGCCACACCAGAGCATTCCCAATAACACACTTTATTCAGGGGAATAAAGGGGGCTGTCGCGTCTGCTTCTAACCAGGCAGACTACCAGCGAACACCAGCTGGCTCGACCTCGCAGCCGGCTTTTATAACCGGCTGTCGAGGGAGCCAGCCAATGGGGCTGCTAACGCCCCGCGGAAGTAACGGACCTGATGGGGAACTTGTGTCAGTCCCGGGACATAACACCCTTCCCCCAGATACGAACACGAATAGTCTTTTAAGTAAGCGGGTGGCCTGTGTGAGCGCCCTGACCGGCGCAATTCTGGTGAGTCACAAACTGGCACAGAGTTCGGTGAGCCAGGAACAGGGCTTGCTGGAGCACAGGATCGATCCGGAACTCGGCCTGGAGTCTGGGAATGACCGCAGTCTTCGGGTTGGATTGTTGAACTGTCATTGTCACGCAACCCGGTAGTGTCATTGGACGGTAAGGCTGGCGACTCTGGCGGGCGGTCCCAGTCTACCGTCGGTTCCCTCGGTTCGGCCGGCGGAGGCTGGTCACTCTGGTGGTCCCAACTCGGATTCGGGAGGGGCGACTGGAGTGTCCCTGGAGTCCCTGGGTTGGAGTTGGCAAATTCGCTCTGGCGACTTCTTATCTGGTCCAGATGTCTCCGCCAGACGTGCCCGTCCTCCAGCTGGATGCGGTATGATCTCGGACCGGTGATGGCCACGATCCTCCCGGGTACCCACAATGGATCGCCCGCGTAGTTCCGGACAAACACTCGGTCCTGTAATACAAAACTCCTGATCCTACTGTTAGACCCAATTGGTGTGTCAGGGCAATAGTGGGGATGCAGTCTATCTAACACCGTCCTTAGACGTCTGCCCATCAGTAGCTCGGCTGGAGACTTATTTGTGACAGTGCATGGGGTCGAGTGTTGGCTTAAAAGAAAACGAGAGAGTCTGGAGTGCCAGTCGTCTTGAGTGAATCTTGCCAACGCCTCTTTTGCTATCCTAACGGCTCTCTCCGCCAACCCATTGCTAGCGGGGTGAAAGGGAGCCGTCAGTATATGTCGGATGCCCAGGTTGGTGACATACCGACTGAATTCTGTGGACGTAAATTGGGGCCCATTGTCTGAGACTATGGTGTCAGGCAGACCGTGTGTAACAAATAGGCGGGTCAGAGCCTGGGCAATTGCTCGGGTGGTGGTCGCGAGCAGGAGGGCCACATCGATCCATTTTGAGAATGAATCAACGACCACCAGGAAAGTCTTGCCGTGGAATGGCCCGGCCAAGTCAATGTGCAAACGTGACCACGGTGCGTTGGCACTTTCCCATTTGGTTGGGGTGGTGATTGGCGGTGCTGGCCTGGATTCCTGACAGGGACGGCAGGAGTTTACCCATTTTGCTATTTCGTCGTCCATGCCCGGCCACCAGACGTAACTCCGAGAGCCAACGCTTTCATCCGGACGATGCCGGATGTCCCTCGTGTAACGCCTTCAGGACGGGTGTGCAGTGGTTCTGGAATGACAACTCTGGTCCCCCATAATAGGCAGCCCTGCAAACTGGAAAGTTCTTGCTGGCGGTTTTAAACGGTGAGAATTCAGTTGAGAGATCGTTGCCCGGCCACCCCCTCCGTACCCAGTCCAGAACCTGGGCAATGAGTTTGTCTTTTTTGGAGTGGAGGGCGATGTCGCCAGTAGTGACTGGAATGTTGAACTCACTGGCATCGAAAATGGCATGTACCGGGCCGGGTCCTCCACGGGTGCTGGCAACGGGCAGCGGCTGAGAGCGTTGGCGTGGCTAAGGTGTTTTCCTGGACGATGAACTAGTTTGTATGAGTAAGCCGCCAGGAATAAGGTCCACCTAGTCATCCTAGGGGACAAGACTTGCGGTGTCTGCTTTTCACCTGAGAGAAGCCCCAACAGTGGTTTGTGGTCTGTGACAAGTTCGAAATTGTGACCAAAAAGGAATTCATGGAATTTTTTGACCACAGCTACGGCGGCTAGGGCCTCTTTGTCAATTTGGCTGTAGTTACGTTCAGTTGGTGAAAATGTTCTCGAAAAGAATGCGATTGGAGCTTCAGAGCCGTTGGGCAGTCTGTGACTCAAAACAGCCCCAATCCTGAAAGGTGAGGCGTCTGCTGCTAAGACTAGAGGAAGGTGTTGGTCAAATTGTATTAGGACAGCGTCCGAGGTGAGCAGCGATTTAACTGCCTTAAAGGCGTAATCCTCTTTGGGTCCCCAATACCATGGAGTGTTTTTGTCTAGAAGTCTATGCAGTGGTTCTGCTACTGACGCTTTGTGGGGTAAGAACGATGCATAGAAATTTAGCAAACCCAGGAAAGCCTGTAACTCTGACTTGGAAGAAGGAGTGGGTGCCTCGTGAATGGCTTTGACTTTAGATTCCACCGGGTGGATGCCTGAGGCGTCTATTTTATATCCAAGAAAGTCCACCTGCTTAGTGGCGATGGCACACTTCTCCCTTTTTAGTTTGAGGCCATGCTGCCTGAACCTATCCAATACCGCTCTGACTCTGAGGAGAAGTTGAGGTCTGTCCCTGGCTGACACCAATATGTCATCAAAATACGGAACCACGCCAGGGAGGCCTTGCAATATCCGTTCCATTAATGACTGAAATATACCTGGGGCGATGCTAACGCCAAATTGGAGACGTTTGCATCGGAATGCCCCTCTGTGGGTGACAATTGTTTGTAATTCGCCGCTTGGTTGTCTACAGGAAACTGTTGATAAGCCTGTGACATATCCAATTTGGCGAATATGGTTCCTGGTTCAAATGTGTGTAGTAAGTGTTGGATGACCGGAACTGGATATGCGCTAGTCTGCAGATAGCAGTTAATTGTGGTCTTGTAGTCAGAACACATTCTTATACTGCCATCTTTTTTAAGGGGTGTGACAATTGGGGTCTCCCACTTAGCAAAATCCTTGGGCTCGATCACCCCTTGTTTGAGCAATTTGTCCAGTTCCGCGTCCAGTTTAGAGCACAGAGCAAATGGTACTCTGCGTGGCTTTAAACGGACGGGAACTGCTTGGGGGTCCACTGAAAAGGAGATGGGTGTGCCCTTATAACAACCCAATTCATCGCTGAACACATCAGCATAGTCTGAAAAGAGCGAGTCGATATCGGAAGGTGAGACAGCATGAACTCCCATTAAGCTAAGGCCGAGATAGGGGAACCAATCCAACCCCAAAAGGCTAGGGAGGGCACCATCTACCACCACTAAAGGCAGATGGCCTTTAAAGGATTTGAATTTAATGAGGAACTTGCCTGTTCCGAGTACTGGGATGTTCTTCCCCTGGTAGTCCCTCAAGGTGAGACGACTCTTCTGGAGTTGGTTTCTGGACAGGTTGGGTCGTAGTTTCTGAGCGTGCTCCATGAGATGATCGAGAGTGCCGACCGGTATCGACTTCCATAAGACAGGGTTTACCTTCTAAATGGATAGAAAGCGTGATTTTGTTAGGTGTCAGAAAAGTGTGGTTAGCTTGGTAGCACGTGTAACAATTTTCTACTTGCCTGGGTGGCCCCAGAGGGGAGAAAAAGATGCTGCCTTTGTGGAGCCACGTGTGTTGCCTGGCAGGCCCTGGCGATGTGGCCTTTCTTGCCACAATTGTTGCAGGTGGCGTTCCTGAACCTGCAAGTTGTTCTGGCATGGGAACCCCGCAGGCGCAGGCACAACAGGATGTGTTTGGACGTGTTGCTGTTCCCAGGCCTAGTTCCTACCTGTGGCTGCTTGGATGGCTTGGGTCGATGAACTTCTAAGTGCTCGACGGGGTCCTCTTCACTCACCACCTCCTCTGAGTGGATGGTGAGTGGACTGGATTTGGCCGCGCTCCCTTGTATTTCGGCGGCTGATTGGGTCGCTAGCTCTGCTGCCAAGGCTTCCTCGATCGCTTGAGTGAGGTTGAGGTCTTTTCTAGCCAGCAAATGCCTCTGCAATCTTAAGTCTTTGACTCCACAGACGAGTTGGTCAAGGAGCATGTCATCTAGGTAATTTTTGAATTCACAGTGGAGAGCTGCGGTTCTCAGGGCGGCCAAATACTGATTGATAGATTCCCCATCTGCTTGCTTCCGCGTGCAAAAGGCGAAACGTCTCGCGATCTGCGATGGTTTTGGGGAATAGTGGTTAGAGAGTGTCTCTAACAGCTCGGACCAGGGACGCCTTTAACTCCCTGGGTGCAAATAGCGCTGTGGCGGTATCGAACACTGCGGCCCCGCAGTAACTCAGGAAGTACGATTTCTTCCTGTTCTCTGTAGCATCGGCCAGACCAATGGCATCAATGTAGTGATTGAAGCGGTTTCTGTAAGAGTCCCACTTGTCTTCATCTGGCTTAAATGGCGGGAACGCCGGATTTGAATTCATATTGGGTTTTCAGTCTGTGGGTAGACTGACCAATCTCACTGGGAATACGATGGCCCTGATAAGTGTGGCTTTCAGTCTGTTGGTAGACTGGCCAATCTCACTGGGAATACAATGGCCCTGATAAGTGTGGCAGCAGTAGCTTGCAGCTCTGCCCCAGCTTAGTTTTTCAGCTCTTAGAGGTTCTCTCTGTGCTTCACGCCTATGTGACTCTGTCGACTATGGCTGTAGCCCGTAACTGACTTCCGTTTGAATTTCGCGCCTTCCCAAGACGAGGCGGCTATAGCTGTAGCGCCGTGCTGACAGCTATTCAAATCGCGCGCCCAACGCGCCCGGCGGCTGCAGTACAGTGCCAAGCTTATAACAGCAGAATCTCGAACACAGCGGTTGAATTCTCATGCTTTCAGTATCGGGCGGCTGAGGCTCTCAGCGCCCTGCTTCTCACGTAGCTTTTTTTTTTTACACGGAGCGGCTACACGCCCGCTTTCACTTCTGCAATCCACAACTGACCGAGCTCTCACGGCGCGGCTACAGTTCAGTGTTTGGGGTGTGATTTTCAGCTCTTTGCTCTTGCTGCTGGTTGGCCAGATCCCATCCTCGTCGCCAATGTTATGGATCAGAAAAAGGGGAGGCCACACCAGAGCATTCCCAATAACACACTTTATTCAGGGGAATAAAGGGGGCTGTCATGTCTGCTTCTAACCAGGCAGACTACCAGCGAACAGCAGCTGGCTCGACCTCGCAGCCGGCTTTTATAACCGGCTGTTGAAGGGACCCAGCCAATGGGGGCTGCTAACGCCCCCGCGGAAGTAACGGACCTGATGGGGAACTTGTGTCAGTCCCGGGGACATAACAGGTACAGTAGCAGATTATTCCCGCTTTAATCCTTTTATGTATGTAACAGAATCAAAATAGAGAAGGGAAAGAGGCAGAGGTGGTATTCAGCAGGTTCTGGCCAGTTCTGGAGAACCGATAGCAGAAATTTTGAGTAGTTCAGAGAACCAGCAAATGCCACCTCTGACTGGCTCTGCCCCCATCTATTCTCTGCCTCCCAAGTCCCAGCTGATCGGCTGGGTCTTGTTTTGTTGCCCTGCACAGGAGAATGGAGCTGGAAAACAGGTTAATGGGGTGGGGAGGGAATGGGATTTTGCTTCCCCCAGGAGTGTGGTGGGAATGGAGATTTTGCAGTATCCTTCCCCTGCCACACCCACCAAGCCACACCATGCCCACAAGCCATGCCCACAGAACCAGTAGTAAAAAAAATTTGAATCCCACCACTGAATAGTGGGCACTTCCATTCTGCACTACGAAGGAAACTATTTGGTGGACAGGAATGATGCACCCAGGACATAGATTTGGAGAAGTCATTCCTAGCTCTACAAATAATTTGGCATGTTTCGCCAACCAAATCTGTGTAAATACATAGCAAGATATGCAGATCATTATGACAATAAAAACTAATGTTACCCTGTTGTGATATTGACAGGTTTTTTTCCATTTGTTTTGGAAATGATTAATGTGTCCTGTTTGAAAGCACACACATACACAAACCAACAACAGGAAATCTATCTGTAAAGTCTTGATTGTTCAGACACCTCTAATGTTCTTATCAGAGTTTTGCAGATCCTGCTTGTATCAGTCATGGTTTCCAGAATCCGTGGCAAAGCTTCCCCTCCTACCCCATCCCCCCATTTAATAGTCATTTCCAAGCAAATAGTTGAAACGTTTTCCTGAAAAAGCAGGTGTTTCTGTCATTTTTACATGATTTAACTATAGAGAAAACATCAAGGTTTTTCAAAGATACCATCTGAAAGAAGTATTTCTAAAGAAAATACAGTAGTACTATATAAGAATAGTATGGAAAAATGCAGAAGGCGGCTTTGTTTCTGCTTTCTCTGGCCTTTTTGGAAACGATTACATTTCTGGATATGCCCTGAGAAAGAAAGGGCACTTAAGGAGAATGTGCCACATTTCCACTGCAGAGTTGTTGGGCTCTAACCCTTGAAAATGGCACAAGCAGCAAATAGAGAACTCTGGGAATTTAAAAATGGCAGAATTTCTACTTTCAGAGAAGGCCTAGAAAAGCAGCTGGGACAGAGGTTAATAGCTTTTCCTTGATTAAAACAAAATCTAGCCAAGCCTAACTCTTCTTCTGCTTAAAACATTTTGAGATTTATATTATGTGCAGAAATGTATGTGTAAAAAGAAGACTATTTGTGAAGAACACATTCAGTTCTAATACAAGTAAAAGTATTGGGACAAAAAGAGCTTTTCTGGATATATACATACTCACACAAACACACACACATGTATGTATGTATGTATGTATGTATGTATGTATGTATGTATGTAACAATAGAGATGATCAAGCTCCTTTTCAAACTCTATTATTTTTAATCTAATTTATTATCCAATTTGCTAATGCTCTTCTATTGTAATGGACACTGGCCTCTGGAAGTCACTGAAAACATGTAAGATGAATGAACATGTTTAAGATGAATGTTTCTTTAATAATTGCCTAAAGGAATGAACCATTAGTGTCTGAAATAATAAATGGTCTTCAATAGCGCCTTGATAAACTGTTGATGGCCCTGTATAGTATTATACTGTATATACCTGCTATACATTAAGATCTGTTGAGTTCAGTGCTTGGGCCAAATATCCTGAGAAAAATAAATTGAAATACAATTTAAAAGTACGTTGAAGTTGAATAGATATTATAAAACTATAGTTACATGAAATAAATACAAAGCCCTACTACTGAAAAATTCCTTATGTAAAAAAGCAATAACTGTTAAGGAAAATGAAACCGTTTATTAAACCTGCTGATGTAGAACAGATGGGTGAAATATATAGTGATGGCCTTTCTATTTCTGAGGCACTGTTGTTCTGGTATTATGTAAAATCAATATCCACTGTGACTGAAATTTAATTATATGTGGCAATCAAATGACTTGGACTAAGGGATATTGTCAGAGTTGTCAGAGGTGGGATACTTTAATCATTTATGTTTCTTACATTAGCTATTTTCCACAGTTAGCATTACTGAATGACCCTGTTACTTAATATTTTTAAATGAATGAATAATGACAAGACCCCTTATATTTCATGATGCTTCCACATAATCTACATATTACTAAAATTCTTCAACTTGATATAGCAGCAGACCAATAATTTTTGTAGTAAGGTACCTTAAAAGGACTAACTTACAGAATGTACCCAAAATTTGGGACCCATGACTCCAGAGGAAATGAAATTTGGGAAAGATGTGGCTATTTCAGTGCTGCAGTTTCACTGCTGGGCTACTTCTTTGGTCACCTGATCTTTATTTTCACAATTTCCCAGCCAGTCTTGAAATCCCTCCCTTACCCAGCAGCAACTGGTTACTGCTTGCTGAAAAAGGAAGGGAGGGAGGGCTTAAGGGACAGGGAGGAAGGAACTTCATGCACACTTCCTGCTTCATGCCACACCCCCATGCATTCCCCCAAAATCTGCCACTCTTGTTGTTTTCCTAATCTGTGTGGCCTCTGGTGTGTCTTTCCTGTCTGATGGAACCTGTTCTCCAACCACATGGGCCCTCCCTAAACCACAGCATGCCTTCCCCAAACTTTGCAGCACCTCTTGGGCAGCCCTCCACACCCTTCCAACTTATGCTAGGAATAAGGGCATGCCATCCCTGACTTGCAATATTAGGATTTTTTATAAGGTGGAGGTATAACTAAGGCTGGTAACCTACTCTAAACTTTCCTCCTGTTTTGAAAAATATTTGGGGGGAAAAACTTGAATGAGTAGATAAATGATGGGCATCAATGAAACATGATGGGCATAAGGAAAATTGTAATGAAGGGAGGGAGGGAGGGGGAGCACTGAGGAAGAGAGAGTGGGAGGAAACGAGGAAGGGAGGCAGTGATGGGATTCAATTTTTTTTACTACCGGTTCTGTGGGTGTGGCTTAGTGGGCGTGGCAGAGGAAGGATACTGTAGAATCTCCAGTCAGAGGTGGGATTTGCTGGTTCTCCAAACTACTCAAAATTTCCGCTACCGGTTCTCCAGAACTGGTCAGAACCTGTTGAATACCACCTCTGGGGGGAGGAAGGAAAATAGTGAAAAGAGAAGGAGAGGAGTGGAGATAGATCTGATGGGCGTTTCTGAAACTAAATGAAAAAGAAAAGACATAATAAAAATGAATGAAGGTATTCTCATCTTCTTGAGTGAAAATGTAGAGAATGAAAATACTAAAGTGCATAATAGAAACTAACTTGTGACTTCCGTTTGACATTCTGGTGAAAAAGGCTGGAAAATAGCAGAGCTCTGCCGGGCTCTGTGAAATGCAGCCAGCAACTGCTTGTTGGGAGACACTTTCAGGGCAGTGAAGAAAGGAGAGGTGCTTCATCGATCGTGAGGAAACAGCAATTTCCTCCTGATCCGAAAAAAACTCTCCTGATTGGCAGCAGGGACAACAGCCATTTTCTTGGTCTGTCACAAGCTGGGACAACCGGGACAATAAGATTTTGTGCTGGAGAGGTGTGTGGACAGAGCAGTGAAACTGGGTGAGATAATTCCCAACTGTTACCTTAGAACAGTGGTCCACAACCTTTTTTTTTTACCAGGGACCAGTTTCACGCAGAAACACTTTTTCAAGGACTGGGCGGGGGGGAGACACTTTTT
This sequence comes from Pseudonaja textilis, assembly GCF_049901715.1. NCBI lineage: Eukaryota > Metazoa > Chordata > Lepidosauria > Squamata > Elapidae > Pseudonaja > Pseudonaja textilis. Next base: position 62,554,647 of record NC_141991.1, on the reverse strand, counting down.
CAAGGGGGGGTGAGGGGGAGGAGTCCAAGTTTGGTGGTTTGCTTGCAGACGTTTCATTACCTGACTAGATAACATCTGATGTTGTTACCTAGTCGGGTAATAAAACGTCTGCCAGCAAACCACCAAGTTCAGGGAGCGCCAATGCCTCCTCATTGCAACCCTGAGCGACAGATATTCTCTTCTATTGGGACATTTAAAACGGAGGGTTTCAGCTGCAGATTCAGGAACTGCGCCGGGCTGAGGAGCGCCTTCAAAACAGCGCTGGGCGGTGGCAGCCCGCAGCTGTCTCCGTGGCTCAGTACAAGTCCCTGCAGGATGGCTGAGAAGCCCCGCCTCTCAGCCCTGCCTCCCTCAGCCTCATCCCTCAGGTGTCTCCCTCCCTCCCTCCCTCCCTCCCTCCCTCCCTCCCTCATCCTTATCCCTCAGGTGTCTGCCTCGTTCCTCTCTCAGTCACTCTCTCGCTCCTCCACCAGCCCAGGAAGAAACTGCTTCAAAGAAGCCAGCAGGGTGGCTTTTCCTGTCAGCGCAGTTCCTCCAAAGCGCCCGTTCACCCCCACCCCACCGCCCGCGGTTCAATCCAGTGCTCCGTTCTGCCTGCCTGCCTTACGTTTCTGGTTGTTTCGGAGCAGCTTCGGCTGAGTAAAAGAGGCGAATAGTTATTATTCTCAGCCAAAGCTACTCCGAAACAACCAGAAACGAAGGCAGGCAGAACGGAGCACTGGATTGAACTGTGAGCGGCAGGGTGGGGGTGAACGGGTGCTTCGGAGGAGCTGCGCCAACAGGAAAAGCCACCCTGCCGGCTTCTTTGAAGCAGTTTCTTCCTGGGCTGGTGGAGGAGCGAGAGAGCGACTGAGAGAGGAACGAGGCGGGAGGAAACCGAAGCCGCTGAGCCGGAGAGCAGGACAGGCTTTGGTTGCTTCCTCCCTCCCCTTCTTTCATTTGTGTCCTTGATCCCTGATCCCAGCAGCATTCACCGAAGGCGAAGAAAGCCACCATTTTTTTTTATTTTCTTTGCGGCCAGGTACCAAATGATCCACGGCCCGGTACCGGTCCGCGGCCCGGTGGTTGGGGACCCCTGCCTTAGAAGACTAACCTAAGTAAAAAGTTCCAAAAACTAGTCTCCAAACCTTAAGAAAGCAGCAGTTGGATTTATGGAGAAAGTTTAAAGATTAAAAATCAAAGAGGAAGATCAAAGATTAAAGACATAGAAGTAAAAGAAAAACCTAGAGATGATTTAAAACATAGAAAGCCTGGAAAAGCTGAATAACTTTGTGAAAAGTGATTATTTGGAGAAATTGCTTTTCTGAAATTTCAGCAGGAGATAATAAAGATCTATGGAGAAATGTTGGAACTGAAAACAAAGAATTATAAGAAGTTGATGGAAATGTTTAAAGATAAAGATGTGAAAGTAGAAGGGTCTCAACAAATGCTGGGAAAAGACGGATATAACACACAGATAACAGATAACAGATAATCAGAGTTGGAAGGGACCTTGTAGGTCATCTAGTCCAACCCCACCCACCCAAGCGGGAGACCCTACACCATTTCTGACAAATGGCAGTCCAATCTCTTCTTGAAAGTCTCAAGTGATGGCCCTCCCACAATTTCCGAGGACAAGCTGTTCCATTGGTTGATTGTTCTCACTGTCAGAAAGTTTCTCCTTATTTCCAGGTTAAATCTCTCCTTGTTCAGTTTCCATCCATTATTCCTTGCCTGCTTTAGAAAATAGCTTGACTCCTTCCTCTCTGTGGTAGCCCCTCAAATATTGGAAAACTGCTATCATGTCTCCCATGGTCCTTCTCTTTACCAGACTAGCCAAGCCCAGTTCCTGCAACCGTTCGTTGTATGTTTTAGCCTCCAGTCCCCTGGTTGCTCTTCTCTGTACTTTTTCTAGAGTCTCAACATCTTTTTTATAATGTGGTGAACAAAACTGGATGCAGTACTCTAGGTGTGGTCTTACTAAGGCTTTATAGAGTGGTATTAGTATGTCCCTTGATCTTTTTTTTATTTTTATTTTTAATTTGTCAATTACTTACAAGATAATAGGTATAAGTAAAAACGTAGTTATGAATACATGGATACATATAAGAAAAATAAAAGAATATAAAAGAAACAATAGAACAGGGACGGTAGGCACGTTGGTGCGCTTATGCACGACCCCTACAGACTTCTTAGGAAAGGGGTGAGGTCAATAGTAAACAGTCTAAGGTTAAAGTTTTTGGGGTTTGGGAAGAAAAACCACAGAGTCAGGTAGAGTATAACAGACATTGACCACCCTGTTGCTGAAGTCGTATTTTCTGCAATCAAGTTTGGTGTGATTAACCTTGAGTTTGTATCTATTGTTTGCTCTTGTTTTGTTATGGTTGAAGCTGAAGTATTCATTGACTGGTAGGACATTGCAATGTATGATTTTATATACTATACTTAGATTGGACCGAAGGTGGTATAGTTCTATGTTTTCTAGGTCTAGAATTTCAAGTCTGGTGGCATAAGGTATTCTGCAACGAGTAGAGGAGTGGAGAACTCTTCTTGTGAAATATTTCTGGACTTTCTCAACTGTGTTAATATCAGATACGTAATATGGGTTCCAGACTGATGAGCTGTATTTGAGTATTGGTTTAGCAAATGTTTTGTATGCTCTAGTTATTAGCGTAATATTACCAGAGAAAAAGCTACGTAAGATTAGGTTAACAACTCTTAATGCCTTTTTGATTAGGTAGTTACAGTGGGCTCTAGCAATTAGATCATTAGAGATGAGTACTCCAAGATCCTTGACATAGTTTGGATCATCAACAAGGTCTTGACTATTCAGCTTTATTTTCTGATTTTTTTTGCCAATATGTAGGACAGAGCATTTATTTGTTGAGATTTGAGGTTGCCATTTGTTTGACCATTCTGATACATAGTCAAGGTTTTTTTGAAGGGTTGCAGTATTGTCTGTGGTGTTGAATAGCTTTACATCATCAGTGAAGAGAATGCAGTTGCTCTTGATATGATCACAGGTCATTTATGTAGAGTATAAAAAGAGTTGGTCCTAGAACACTGCCTTGGGGTACACCACTGTTGACAGGTACAGAATTTGATAGGACACTCCCAATTTTGACCATTTGTTGTCTGTTTGACAGGAATGCTTCTATCCAGTTATGCAGGTGTCCAGAGATACTGTAAGATTTTAGTTTTTGGAGTAGTTTGTTGTGTACCACTGAATCAAAGGCTTTACAGAAGTCTATGTAGATTGCGTCTATTGCTTTGCCCTGATCGAGTTGTGTAGTCCCCAACCACCGGTCCCTGGACCGGTAGCAGTCCATGGATCATTTTTTACTGGGCCGCAAAGCTTGGGCGCCACCATCTTGTTTCAATGGCGCTTCTGGATTTTCGGTTGCTTCTGGGTTTTCAGTTGGAAAGTGCTTCTGGGTTTTCAGTTGGAAAGCGGCGTTTGTGTGCTCGCGCCTTAGTTTCGTCAAAGGTGGGCGGCTTCGAACGAAGAGCCGTCCCAATGGTGGTGGAGTCTTGCGTTACTCAGGTACCGGTCTGTGGAAGAATAAATAATCGTGAAACCGGTCTCTGGTTCAAAAAAGGTTGGGGGCCACTGCTGTAGTCCATATGTTTTTGCAGTGTGAGTTGCAGATTACATGATAGTTTTTTCCTAAAGCCAAATTGTTTATTAGAGAGTAGGTTGTTTATTTCTAAGTGGAGGATGATAGATTGGTTAATAATTGATTCCGTGACTTTACAGGTGACACAGCATAAAGAGATTGGTCTGTAATTTTCAACTTTTCTCCCTTTTTGAAGATGGGGATGACTGTGGCTTGTGACCATAGTTTTGGCAAGGAGCTGGTCTTGAAAGATTTTTCAGTGATTATGCTTAGAGGTTCGGCTATGGCAGTGGGTAGCTTTTTTAAGAAGTAGGCACATATTCCATATTCTGGTCCAATAGATAGAGATGGTTTTAGATTGTGTAGTGCTTTTTCAACATTGTCTTCTGTAAAATCGATATGTATTAGATCATTGTAGTTGTCTGTGGCTCGACTAGGAAATACTGGCTATGATCCATTGCTGTTTACAAATACTGAGCCAAACAATGTGTTAAAGAGGTTGGCTTTAATAGTGTCATTATTGCAGTCTTTACCATTAGGTCCTTTCTGGGGTGGAATGGACCTTGAGTCTTTTAGTTTGTTGTTTACAAAATTGTAGAAAGTGCGGGTGGAATTGGTGCATAGAAGGTTTTCTTCTTGTTTAATGTGATAATCTTGATTGTATCCCTCTGTTAATACAATTTAGGATTACATTAGCTTTTTTGGCTGCTGCTGCATACTGCTGGCTCATATTTAGCTGGTTGTCCACTAAGACTCCAAGATCCCTTTCACAGTTACTGCTATTGAGCCTGGTTTCACCTAGTCTATATGCGTACTTTTGGTTTTTCTTGCCTCAGTGTAGGACTTTACTTTTCTCTACATTGAATTTCATTTTGTTAGATATGGCCCAGTGTTCTAGTCTGTCAAGATCCATCTGGATCTTGAGACTATCTTCTTGGGTGTTAGCTATTCCTGCCAGCTTAGTATCATCTGCAAATGTGGTAAGTTCCCCTTCTATTCCCTCATCTAAGTCGTTAATGAAGATATTGAAGAGTACTGGGCCTAAGACGGAACCTTGTGGCACCCCACTGCTTACTTCCCTCCACGTAGACTTAGACCCATTAAGGACTACTCATTGAGTACGGTTTGCCAGCCAGCTGCAAGTCCATCTAGTGGTGGTGCTATCTATTCCACTTTTTTCTAGCTTACTAAGAAGTTGGTTATGATCTAGTTTGTTGAATGCCTTGCTGAAATCTAAATATATTATGTCCATAGTAATTTAGTCACTGTGTTGAAGAATGAAATAAGATTGGTTTGGCATGATCTGTTTTTAACAAACCCGTGCTGACTGCTAGTTATTACCTTACTTGTTTCTAGATGTTGGCAGATCTGTTTTTTATTATCTTTTCCAGTATCTTCCCGGGTATTGATGTTAGGCTGATTGGTCTATAGTTTCCTGGGTTTTTTCCTTTTTTGAAGATGGGAACCACATCAGCTCTTTTCCAGGCCTCTGGTAGTTCCCCGGTGCTCCAGGATTTTTGAAAGACATGATGCAGTGGTTCTGAGATGACCTCTGCCAACTCCTTTAAAACTTTGGGATGTAATCCATCAGGCCCCGGTGATTTGTTTTCATCAAGATCAGACAGGTGTTCTCTTACTATTATTTGCTTATTTTAACTTTTATTTCTGGTCTGTCTTTTACAATTATGTTTTTGGTGGGTTGAGCTATAGTTTCTTTTTGCGTGAAGACAGATGCAAAGAATGAGTTAAGCAGTTCTTCTTTCTCTCTGTTGCCTGTTACTTCCTTGCCACCTTCTCTCTTTAGTGGACCGACTGTTTCCTTGATTTTTTTCTTGTTATTTATATGTTGGAAGAAACTTTTTTTATTATCTTTGACGTTTGTTGCAAGTCTTTGTTCGTTCTGAGCCTTTGCTATCCTGACTTCATCTTTGCAGATTCTGGCTATCTGCTGATATTCTGCTTTAGCTGTGTGTCCTTCTTTCCATTGTTTGTACTTGTCTTTTTTTTCTTTCAATTTCACAGAATTGTGCAGCCATGCTGGTTTCTTCTTGGATTTCTTGTTTTTCTTTCTCGGTGGTATTGTGCTGGTCTGGGCTTCTATGATCATACTTTTTAGAGTTCCCAAGATTCTTGAGTTGTTTTCCCCTTTAGGATTTTCATCCATGGAATCTTTCCCAAGTTCTCTCTGAGTTTATTGAAATCAGCTCTTTTAAAATCCAAGACTCTGCTGTGATTATGTTCTGTTGCTTGTGTTTGGGTTATGTTGAATTCTAGTATGACATGGTCACTCTCACCCAAGGTTCCTGCAGTTTCAACTCCCTGTATCACTTCTTCTCTGTTTGTAAGAATTAAGTCCAGATTGAGTGGCCTATAATATACACCTATGGCCATGTCATTCTTTTTTCTTTTATATTGACCCATATGCATTCTAGAAGGTTTTCATCTTTGGTTTCATGCATTTCTATAGCAATATAGTGGTCCTTTACATACAGTGCAACTCCACTTCTTCTTTTATGGGGTCTTTTATGGGGTATGTTTTTTTTTAATAGTTTGTATCCTTCTACCATTATGTTCCAGTCATGGGTTTCATTCCACCAAGTTTCTGTTATTCCAACTATATCATATTTATCTTCATGTATTTGTAGTTCAAGTTCACCCTGTTTGTTCCCCAGACTTTGTGCATTTGTATATAGGCACTTGAGATCTTTACGTCTGACACTGTGTTTACTGTCTACATAACCTGTGTTCTGCCTGCTTGCCCCTACTTTCTTGCCACCTGTTTGATTAGTGCACGTGGTATGGCACTCACTATTAAATACTTGGTTTTGGTTGGCATCAAGGTTAATAATCTTACCTGCACAAACATCTATTTTGCATGCGCTGATATCCTTATTAATTATAGGTTGCTGGGGACAGAAATGTTCTGAATCCATTAATTCTCTGTCCCCGCTGTTCAGTGTAAATGTTTATCCAGGAAATCTGTGAATTTAAAGCCAAATAACTCAGTACCTTTCTTTGATGGATGCAAACCATCTCTTTTGTACAGTTTTTCATTGGACCAGCTACAGACATCATGACTAATTAAACCAAAACCTTCACTTTTACACCATTCCTTTAGCCACACATTAAACTCTGCTACACGCTGCCCTTTCCTTTTTTGTTCCTTGTATACTGGTAGAACCTCTGAAAAGATAAGCCTACAGCCCATATTACTAAGTTCATACCCCAAGCTCTGGAAGTCTTTCTGAACAGAAAGTACATCCTTCTGGGACAGATCATTTGTACCAAGATGTATAATAGCGTCAACATCATAGTCTTTACTGGCATTCTTGACTATCTTAAGAATATGCTTCTTGTCTCTGCTGGCAGTAGCACCTGGTAGACATCTGACCTCTTTCAAAACCTCAGTATCCTTTCCTAAATTTACATCCCTTACAATTGAGTCCCCAACCAGAAGGTGGCTTCTCTTTTTGGATGCCTTGTCTTCTTGTGTGACTGGTGTGTGGTACCTGATTCACACTTTCTCCTTTCCAAAGTAAGTTCTTCTAGGACCATGATCCCTGGCCTACTTGAGTTATCATTATCACAACTACCTTGACCTGTCACTTTAGTGTCCCTATTAAGGTCAGCAAGGGCATTGTATCTGTTGTGCTGGGACACAGCAAAAGCTTTGTGTTTCTGGTCCACAGCTCTCACCCTGCCAGATCCCACAGTTGTCCATACTGCCCTTTTCCTGTAGGATTTTTGTGGTACCTAATTTCTGCTTGGAGAGCACAGATTAGAGATTCTAGATGGGCAATCTGTCCATGTAGACTGGTTATTTTTTTACAAAGAGGACAGTATCCAAGTTTGAAAAGAGTACTGTGAAAGACAGCTGTAAAACTGAACTAAGTTATTTTGAAATAAAATAAAATCACAATCTCAAGCACACTTACCCTAAATGTCTTATTGGTATTCTTAGTTTATAGTTATATGATTTGCACGCCGTTAAGTGCGTGGCCCGCTATCTTTCTCCTTTCTACTCACCCTCTGCTTCCTTCACAAGCAGCCAGCAGCTCCTCCCACAACCTCTGGGAATTTAAAATGCAATGGAAGCAATTCAAACTGCCTCTCTCCTTTGTACTCACCCTCTGCTTCCTTCAAAAGCAGCCAACAACTCCTCCCACAACCTCTGGGAATTTGAAATGCAATTTTGTACAGTTTTTCATTGAACCAGCTGCAGACATCATGACTAATAAAACACAAAAGACAGCTGAGAAATTAGAAGGAATGGTAGAGGAGGCAAAGCAAAATAAACTACAAGAAGGTAAAAATAAATTAAAAGCAGATTAAAAACTTTGGAAATATAGTAATAATAAATACTAAAAATCAAATAGACAATCCCTTAAGAGCCTACAACAGAATAGAAGGAAAAAAGGATGATTTTTCAAAAATAATGGAAGGGTTATGAATGGATATTCAAAAGAAGAAGATGAAGGGCAGAAGAAGATGAAGGGCAAGATAGAAGGAACAATTAACCTGTGCAAAAATGCTAGAAAGACATATAGGATTCCAAAAGAGAAACATAAAAGAATCACCAAAAAATCAATAAATGATGAAATTCTAAAAAGACTGAAAGATAATGGATAGAGAGACAATATCCTGCAATATAGCAACTATATTGAAAACCAATAAAAATAAGTGGAAAGTTTAAATTGGGGAAATAGTAGCACATATATAATAGAATAATAGAATTTATTATAACCATAAATACTGTATATTAAGATTAGGAGGTGGTATATTAGGACTAGGTATATCTAAATGTATTGTTATGATTAACAAGATGCAAAAAACGTGGGGAAAAATAGTTTTCAAGGACTATAAATTCAGGGGATTTAGAGATATAATTTTGGAATTGATTAAATCTCATTGATAACTGGTTTTATTGGTGTTTATAGAAAATTGAGATATTGAAAATATTGAAAATGTGGTGGAATACTGAGTGATATTTATAATATTAAAATATTAGTGACTTATTAGGGGTTAATAAATAAGTATACAATACGAAGAAATGTTATTGATGTTTATATATATTTTGGGATGAAGTGATCAAAATCACAAAGAGAAAATAGTATTGTTTAAAGATAATGAGGTAAACATACAAGAACCCCAACAAATGGGAAAAATAAAGAAATAAGTATAAATTGGGAAAATAGTAGAATATATATTGATATATAAAAGAATATATAATTATAATGAGCACATTAAGGCCAGAAGTTGGAAGATAAAAAAATGTGTATGTAATTGTATTATTACTGTGAGCACTGTGTTTAAACTATGTTAACCCAGTCATTGCAATGTCCACAAAAAATGCTGGTTGTTAAAGGAAAAACTGCAAATAAAACACACACACACACAAAAAGAGAAACTAACATGCATAATAATAAATGATATTAATAAAGTTGCTAACATAATGTTATTCTTTAGATCAAGGGTGTCAAACTCACATTGTCATGGCAGCATCATGTGACATATCGGGACTTTCTTCCCCTTCGCTAAACCAGGTGTGTGCATGGCCAGTGTGTGATGCATCCAGTCCCGAGGCTGGGAATTTGACAGCCCTGCTCTAGATTCTTGTCAATAGCAATAGCACTTAGACTTATATACTGCTTCACAGTGCTTTACAGCCCTCTCTAAGCGGTTTACAGAGTCGTCATATTGCCCCCAAGAATCTGGGTCCTCATTTTAGTGACCTTGGAAGGATAGGAGCCTGAATCAATCTTGACCCTGATGAGATTCAAACTGCCAAGTTGCAGGTAGCTGGCAGTCAACAGAAATAGCTGCAGTACTGCATTCTAACCACTGCACCACCATAGCTCAACCTATATAAGTCTCAGAATTCAGGGTTTTAAGTTAGTGAAATGCTCCAATTAATAGTTACAATGAAAAGATAAGAGATATGGTTTCAGCTTAGTTGTGCAAATTCTGAATGAATATGATTTGTAAGATAAATAGTGCTTTGTTAATTAATTAATGGATTGGTTGTTAACCTAATCCTATGTAGCTTTTTTTCTGGTAATATCACACTAATAACTAGAGCATACAAAACATTTGCTAGACCAATACTTGAATACAGCTCATCAGTCTGGAACCCACATTACGTATCTGATATTAACATGGTAGAGAAAGTCCAGAAATATTTCACAAGAAGAGTTCTCCACTCCTCTACTCATTGCAGAATACCTTATGCCACCAGACTTGAAATTCTAGACCTAGAAAACATAGAACTAGGCCGCCTTCGGTCCGATCTAAGTATAGTATATAAAATCATACATTGTAATGTCCTACCAGTCAATGAATACTTCAGCTTTAACCATAACAAAACAAGAGCACACAATAGATACAAACTCATGGTTAACCGCACCAAGCTTGATTGCAGGAAATACGACTTCAGCAACAGAGTGGTCAATGTCTGGAATACTCTACCTGACTCTGTGGTTTCTTCCCCATACCCCAAAAAGTTTAACCTTAGACTGTCTACTATTGACCTCACCCCTTTCCTAAGAGGTCTGTAGGTTGTGTGCATAAGCACACCAACTTGCCTACCATCCCTGTCCTATTGTTTCTTTTCTTTTTCTTAAATCTATCCATGTATTCATAACTATGTTTATATTTATACATATTATCTTTTAAGCAATTGACAAATCAAATAAATAAATAAATATGAGACCAGAAAATATGGAAACAGTTACTGAGCCACTTGAAGATTCATGAATGAATTGGAATGGTGATGGTTTACTAGAACCTCTTTAGAGAAAGATGTGTTCGTTTCAAATACATAATTTAGCCATATCTGTTAATATATGCATATAGGAAAGAAAAAAGTATAAATCTAAGCATCATTCAGTCTTTTCATGAAAAGAATTCATTCATTGAAAGAATTATATAAAAGAATCTGAATGTGGAACAGACCATTTTTAATAGTGTCAAAGGGGAAATCTTGGAAAAGTGAACATGCGAAGAAGTGAAAGGAATTACAGCAAAGATGAGAAAGAATCAACTTCATATAGAAAAGGATTGAAAGATGATTACTTTTACAACAGAATAAATGGAAAGAAAAATGTGGAAGTTCCACTGAAGAGAGTTGAAAGAATAAACCTACAAAATGTCATAGAAGCCTGTGGAATTACAATAATGGATGCATGAAAAAGAGTAATTGATGAAAGGATAAGTTAAAGATACTTGGGATGAGACAATGCACCTAAAGGAATGATTGCTGCCAAAAAAAAATCAGAATAGGAGAAAAATATTGTATAATGTAATAAAGCAGATATTTGGTTAGTAGAGAATGAATGGAAACAAGTAACAGGTTCTATTCATTGTGGGGGAAAAATATTTTTACAGAAATATTCTGTAAAATACCAATACCACTTCCATAATATGATGGAAGAATATCAGCCAGTGTAACTTTAAGCCATTTCTTGACTTTAAATAGAAATATTCAAGAACATAGAAACAGATGCTATAGAAGTTAGTGTCCAAGTGGGGAGGGGAATAATGGAAGTCATAAATTCTGTGAAAGCACTGGAAAATGCTTAGGCTGCAGTGACAGATAGTGCAACTGGAGTAGTATTACAACATTAAAGCGTGAATGTGGTTTGCTTATGATGTAAGTTGTGCAACTTGCTTAATGTGTGTATGAAGACTACATCTGTGTCTGACAATTAGAAGAATGCTGTTGTTGTTCCATTATACTGATGCAAAGGTAGCTGGATCAATGCAAAAACTTGAAGGAGATTAGAATGTTAAGTGTGTCTGGAAATGGCTTGGCAGCAGAATTCTCTTCAAAGGGTTACAAAGAAATAGCAGGACGTGGCACAAAGGCAACACAATCACATAAGTAAGAAAAGTCCCTTTAATATCTCCAACTTTGCCCCCAATATCCAGTTAACTTCAGCTGGAGAAAAAACTCTCCCAAGAACAGTCTTTAAGTGGAGGAAATTCAGTCCGAAAACAAAGTATATATAAACTATAAATAAAAATCCATGCAAACCACGCTGCAGCAATTAACTGGACAGGGCAGGGTAAGTAATTGCAGACTTCAAAGACCAACAAAACACACACAGTTGCGAAGATGCCAGGAACCAGATAAGACTCGACCATAAAAGATAACTCATGATTTGCTTCTAACAAGTTGCTGTGCGCAACCTCCCTTTTTAAACACTGTGTTCCCAGCTGCAGCTAATGAAGGGAATCAGGGCCCTTTCCTCCCCTGTAAGCCATGCAATTTGTGTTGCTCCCTTCTCCATTCCTCCCTGAGTGCCCTAGGATGAAGAGGGGTGGGCCTGGATCTTCCTCTGAATTCCCTCTGCCTTGCTTTACCTCTCCCCTGCTCTGCCCAGCCGGACTTTGCCCTTCCTCAGTTTCTTCCATAGCCATTACACTCCCACTCCCTGACAGCTTCTCAGCCTCCCCCTTGGAATCAGATTCCAACAGGGGCACAACAAGCAGTGAACAAAATTAGGGAAATGCTGTTCAGTCAGGCAGAGAACCGTAGGCCTAATTTTTTTCATTGACAAATGTATGAATGTGGGAAATAAGGTTTATTGCCATTTGTTGATTTCCAGAAATAGAATTTGAATTATCAAATGTTTTGCACAAATGAAGAATTGCAAATTACTTACTGAATGTGATAAGAATGGTTTATGTTGGAAGTAAAGTAAGAATAAATGGAATGCTTAGCAATTGATTCAACCCAGAGTAGGGTATAAGACAGGAATATACTCTTGGTTTAATGTATTTATGAATTAAAACATAAAAATGCTGTAGAGAGGATAGAAATGTACCTGTGGAAATTCAGATATGTGTTTACAGACAGTGTTTTGGTTGAGATTCTGAATTATTTGCAGCAAATGTTAGATTGATTGTATAATGCAGCACTGAGCATGTATCTGAAAATAAATGTATCAAAGAGCAGTGCAGTTGTACCTAAGGAAAAATAGATTTAAGTGGAGTTAAATGGGTATGAATAAAATTCCACTTAATTTGTCCATGAAATAGAGAGTTGAATATGTCAGAAGAAACATAAAAATAAATGAAAGGCAGTGAGAATGGGTACTGAGGTTTGTGTTGTAAAAGCAGAAGATATATGACGAAGGCATGGGTGTTGAATAAATATGACTTGAATACAAAAGCATGTGAATGGTATGAAAGAAATATTATGAGAATTAATGAATGACAACTGACTCACAAAGCCAAAGTTATCAAGGAAGAGTTAATGGGCTGAGAAGGAAGGGAAAAGCAAGAATATCATGATTATGTGTTCCTGCAAGATCCCCCAAAAGAGAACTGAGAAATTTAGAAACAAAGAGCAGTACAATGAATGTGGTAGAGACAAGGATTGTTTGCAAGGATAGGAAGACAGTTAGTTTAAAAAGGAAATTATTCTGTCATAGTGAACTGTTATGGTGAACAGTGAGAGAAACTAGATGTAGCCATATTTCCTCTCTTTTTCTTATTTCATGCCTAGATTTTTATTTTAATTTATGGCTCTCTTTTGCATAACACTAATATCCCAGAAGGGAAAGCTGTGGTGCTATAGATGGCTTATGATTCTGCTTTCCTCAGAATAATTTCCTTTTTAAGCTAACTTGGATTTAGCTCTTGGTATTAACTCTACTTAAACATTTCGCTTCATGATAATGATAGTCAACCATGAGGTTATTAAGAGAACTGACTACCAAGGTAGATTGATGTGCTCAGAATTACAATCAGTTGGTGGGCATGGAGGGGGCTGGATTCAACCATTTTTCAGAGAGTGGTTTGGGATGGGTTTTAACAGTTAATTAATCCGTCTTGCCTACATGTTCTCTGCATTATCTTACTGGGGAAATGTAATGCTGTGGCAAACAGGTTTAAGGAATTCGACAGTTTATCTGGGCTGACGTTCACAGGTCTCAGGAGTTATAAAGTGCTATCCACTGAGCGAGTAAATAATACCAAAAGGGCTTGTAGAGTTTCAGTCATTTATGATTCTGTCACATCTAAACAGATTTACAATCACTGTGGCCTTGTCTAGTTTAGTTTAAGAATGGCAAAGAAAAACTATATTTTAATGATACCTTTACAGAGAAGTCTCATCCCTGCCTTGAATGCCCTTTTTATGAAATGGAATTTTACCAGAATACTTATAAGAAATATTGCCTTTTAAAAGCAGTATAAAATTATATAAGTAGTATCTAAATTATTTTGCCGACAGTCACTAAAATTTATTTACCCACTTATTTACTAGATTAATGGCAGCTTATTTGCTTTTTTTTTACATTTCTTTTTTATCCTAATAATAGAGATTTGCATGACTCTCACACTCCAGCTATTTTGGAAATAATTGAAAGCATAATTCTACACCCAGGCTCTGATAAGGTGATTGCCAGGTTTTGGTTTTGCCAGGTTTTTGCTGGTTTTTAGAATGTTTAATTGTTTTACTCTTCTAAACACATATGCTTTTTTAACTGTTTGGTTTTCTTTCTCTTTGTATGTTTTGTCAGGCACCCAGATTTTCCTGGGAGTCCAAATAGAATGAACACATAAATAATATAACCAAAATCCAAGTCTAATAATCCAACAGCAAAACCATAGAGCATTTTAATAAATGTTGTGAGTTTGGATAGGTCTTTGAAAACACAGATGTCACTGTGGCAAGGAAACTAACTCTCAGTCTACATACCCAGAGGTGGTATTCAGCAGGTTCTGACCTGTTAAGTTTGGGGAAAGAGAGGCTGAACCAGAGCATGAGTGCAACAATACTTTATTATAACAATAAAGGGCTGACCGTGCTTGCCAAGCCAGGAACTGGCTCGCAGCGATCAGCAACTGGTTGGACCCCGCAGCCTGCTTTTATAGCTGGCTGCTGGGGAGAACCAACCAATGAGTGAAGGGGAAGAACGCCCCCGCAAAGTGAATGGACCTGAGTGAGAACTCCTAGGGTTCTCAGAACATAACACCCCTTCCCCCCAGATGCGAACACGCATAGTCTTTGAGGTAGGCAGGAGGTTTATGCTGGCGCCCGGAACGGCGCAGTTCCGGAACGCTGTCTGTCCGTTCAGGGTCTGCCTGGGAAGGCAGAGCTGGTAAAGTGTCACCAACGTGCCCCTCGGTTCGGGCAGGTCCGGGACTCGTAGGGTTGGTCACTGGGGACGTGCTCCCGTAGACTGGATCGGACTGGTCAGCCGTCTGGGCGCCGCTGTCCGTGTTCGGGCTTTCTGGAATGGCTGCTGGTGTAAACTGGTCGCCGGGAAGGATGTGGATGTGGGGTTGATGTTGAGGCCTCCCTTCGTTTTGTAATCCTGGGTCTCTGCTAGTGAGGGTGCTGAGACGCCTACGCAGCTGGTCCAGGTGCCTTCTCCAGACACGACCGTCCTCCAGCCTGACTCGATACGACCTGGGTCCTGTGATGGCCACAATCTCGCCCGGGATCCACAGGGGGTCTCCAGCGAAGTTCCTCGCGAATACTGGCTTCTGTAAGATAAAATGTCTAACCCCCGATGTGGAAGCGAGGGGAGAGTCAGGGCAGTATTGTGGGTGCAGTCTGTCCAATACAGTCCTCAGGCGCCTGCCCATCAGGAGCTCAGCTGGGGACTTATTGGTGACTGAACATGGAGTTGAGTGCTGGCTCATCAGGAAGCGCGCGAGTTTGTGGTGCCAATCATCCCTGCTGAACCTCGCCAGGGCTTCTTTAGTGGTCCTGACGGCCCTTTCAGCCAATCGGTTACTGGCAGGATGAAATGGGGCTGTGAAAATGTGGCGGATACCCAGGTTGGCAGCAAAATGGCTGAACTCGGTTGATGCGAACTGTGGGCCATTATCGGAGACAATGGAGTCGGGTAGCCCGTGCGTTACAAACAGGTGAGTTAATACTTTGGTAATTGCTTGTGTGGTGGTCGTGGATAGCTGTGCTACGTCAATCCATTTAGAATAGGAGTCCACGACCACTAGGAACATTTTCCCATGCAAAGGGCCAGCCAGGTCGATGTGAATTCTGGACCACGGAGCGCTGGCGCTCTCCCATTTAGTAGGGGTGGCAATAGGAGGAGCTGGATGGGATTCCTGGCAGGGGTTGCAGGAGCTTACCCATCTTGCGATGTCCTCGTCGAGGCCCGGCCACCATACGTAGCTGCGTGCTAATGCCTTCATTCTAACGATGCCAGGGTGTCCCTCGTGCAAAGCCTCCAGAACTCGGGTACGCAGGGAGGTCGGGATGACCACTCAAGTGCCCCACAGTAGACAGCCCTGCAAACTGGACAATTCCTGCATGCGGGTCTTGAAAGGTGTGAATTTGTTGTCAACATTACAACCCGGCCAACCCCTCCTCACCCAGTCGAGCACCTGGGCGAGCGTTTTGTCTGCCTTGGTTTTAGCAGCAATGTCAAGGGCAGTGATGGGGAGGTCCAGTTGGGTGACCTCAAAAATAGCGTGGACAGGAGCAGGGTCTTCAGCTGGAGCCGGCAAGGGACAGCGGCTGAGAGCGTCAGCGTGGGACAATGTTTTACCTGGGCGGTGTATGAGTCTGTAGGAGTAGGCTGCAAGGAAGAGGGTCCATCTCGTCATTCTAGGAGAAAGGACCTGAGGGGTCTGTTTGTCCCCAGCTAGTAGGCCCAGGAGGGGCTTGTGGTCCGTGACCAGCTCGAAAAAATGGCCAAAGAGAAACTCGTGAAATTTTTTCACTGCTGCAACAGCTGCTAGAGCTTCCTTATCGATCTGGCTGTAATTGCGCTCTGTTGTAGAGAGCGTCCTGGAGAAAAAAGCAATGGGAGCCTCGGCGCCATTGGGAAGCCTGTGACTTAATACTGCCCCAATTCCAAAGGGAGATGCGTCTGCTGCCAGCACTAATGGAAGGTTGGGGTCGAATTGAATAAGTACCGCCTCCGACGTGAGTAGTGATTTGACGGCGTGAAAAGCAGCGTCTTCTTTGTGCCCCCAGTGCCAAGGTGATTTTTTATCCAGTAATCTGTGTAGGGGTTCAGCTACTGATGCTTTATGGGGCAAGAAGGAGGCGTAAAAGTTCAATAGCCCCAAGAAGGCCTGTAGTTCAGTTTTGGAGGTTGGAGTGGGTGCCTCGTGAATTGCCTTAACCTTGGACTCCAGGGGGTGAATGCCTGAGGCGTCAATTTTATAACCCAGAAAGTCCACCTGTCTAGTGGCAATGGCGCATTTTTCTTTTTTCAATTTGAGGCCATGCTGTCTGAACCTCTCTAACACTGCTCTGACTCTCTGGAAGAGTTGGGGTCTGTCCCTGGCCGAGACTAAGATGTCGTCGAAGTAGGGTACTACACCAGGGAGGCCCTGCAAAATCCGCTCCATGAGGGATTGAAAAATACCTGGGGCAACACTTACGCCAAATTGGAGACGCTTGCATCGGAAAGCACCCCTGTGAGTGACGATGGTCTGGAGTTCCGCTGTTTGGTTGTCAACAGGGAACTGTTGATACGCTTGAGACATGTCCAATTTGGCAAAAATGCTGCCGGGTTCAAAAGTGTGTAATAAATGCTGAATGACGGGCACTGGGTAAGCGCTGACTTGTAGAAACTTATTGATTGTGGTCTTGTAGTCCGAGCAAATTCTCAGGCTACCATCTTTTTTGAGGGGTGTGACAATGGGCGTCTCCCATTTGGCGAAATCTGTTGGCTCAATGACCCCTTGTTTTAACAGTTTATCCAATTCCGCATCTAGTTTTGGCCGAATAGCGAATGGGACCCTCCGCGGTTTTAGTCTGATTGGGACTGCCTGGGGTCGACTGAGAATGAGATAGGGGTACCGTTATAACACCCCAGCTCATCGCTGAATACATCTGAGTAATCAGCGAATAAGGAGTCAGTGTCAGAGGTTGAGACAGCATGGACTCCTGTTAGCCCTAGGCCGAGATGGGGAAACCAATCGAGCCCCAATAAAGTAGGGAGATTGCCGTTAACTACCACTAGAGGTAGGTGACCTTTAAAAGCTCTAAAATTGACAAGGAACTTGCCTCTGCCGATTACAGGAATGGTCCTCCCCTGGTAGTCCTTCAGGCTAAACTGGCACTTCTGGAGCCGGCTAGTTGATAGGCTGGGCTGGAGCCTCTTGAGGGTGTTCCACGAGATAATTGAGAGTGCTGACCCTGTGTCAACCTCCATGCGGCACGGTTTACCTTCTAAGTAAACGGAGAGAGAAATTTTACTAACAGTGTGGCAAGTGTGCTTGGCATGGTGGTGAGTGCGACAGTTCAATACTTGCCTCTGCGGTCCAGAGTGTGAGAAGGGGGGGTGCCTTTGTGCTGAGTTTTGAGGGGCTTGGCAGACTCTCGCGATGTGCCCCCTTTTATGGCAGTTATTGCAGGTGGCTCCTTTGAACTTGCAGGTGGCCCTCAGATGAGATCCACCACAGGCTAGGCACAGGGTGATGTGCTTGGGCGGACCGATGTTTTCTTGTTTGGCTCCTACCTGCGGCCGTCTGGCGTTGGAGAGGCGGTGGACGTCGTTTTCATCACTTGGGGCTTCCTCTGCTACCACCTCCTCGGAGTGGACTGGAACTGTCGTTAGCTTTGCAGTCGGGCCATGGATTTCGGTGGCTGAGTGCGCTGCCAGTTCTGCTGCCAAGGCCTCCTCGACGGCTTGTGCTAGGTTGAGGTCCTTTTTAGCGAGAAGGCGCCTCTGAAGGTGGAGGTCCTTGACCCCGCAGACTAGTTGATCGAGGAGCATGTCCTCCAGGTAGGTTCCAAACCCACAATGCAGTGCTGCTGTTCTGAGGGCGGCCATGTACTGATTGATGGTCTCCTTGTCCGATTGCTTCCTCATACGGAAGGTGAATCTCCTGGCAATCTGTGAGGGCCTGGGAGAATAGTGGTTAGTGAGGATTTCAAGTAGTTCAGACCAAGGAACGTTTTTCAACTCACATGGAGCCACGAGGGCTGTGGCAGTATCGAAAACGATGGCTCCACAGTAGATCAGGAAATACGATTTTTTCCGATGCTCCCCAGCATCAGCCAGCCCGATTGCATCGATATAATGGTTGAAGCGGTTCTTGTATGATTCCCACTTCTCCTCATCCGGTTTGAACGCTGGGAAGACTGGGTTGGAATTCATGGTGATGGGACCGGTGGAACAACCTGTGGACAAAATCTCTCTGGGGCAGCGGCAAAAGGTTCTAGTGCCTGTGGTAGGCAAGTGATTTCAGCTCTGGAGAGGCTTTTCGCAATCCTCTCTCTCTCTCTGGGCTAGCACACGGTTTGGCTTTCAGCCGTTGGCAGCGTTTGAATTCGCGCCTGTGTGGGCGTCAGTGACTTGACTACAGCACCGCGCTGTACCTTTTAGGTTTGAAATTCAAATGACAGCCGTTTGAATTTCGCGCCTAAACAAACGAGCGGCTGCGGCTCGCAGCGCTTCACTTTCCCTGTAGCTGGGCTAACAAGCGGCTACAGACGCTTCTAACTTTCGATTCTGACCGCTCTCTCTGGCTGCGGATCAGCGTTCGCTTCTTAGTGCTTGCTGACCGCTCTATCTGGCTGCGGATCAGCGTTTGCTCTTATCGCCGGCCGATCGCTCTCTCTCTGGCTGCGGATCGGCGGCTAGTGACTCAGCGGTTGCATGGTGCTTCTGGTAGCCATCCCATCCTCGTCGCCAGTGTTAAGTTTGGGAAAAGAGAGGCTGAACCAGAGCATGAGTGCAACAATACTTTATTATAACAATAAAGGGCTGACCGTGCTTGCCAAGCCGGGAACTGGCTCGCAGCGATCAGCAACTGGTTGGACCCCGCAGCCTGCTTTTATAGCTGGCTGCTGGGGAGAACCAACCAATGAGTGAAGGGGAAGAACGCCCCCGCAAAGTGAATGGACCTGAGTGAGAACTCCTAGGGTTCTCAGAACATAACATGACCAGTTCTGGAGAACCAGTAGCGGAAATTTTGAGTAGTTCAGAGAACCGTCAAATACCACCTCTGACTGGAGATTTTACAGTATCCTTCCCCTACCACGCCCACCAAGCCACACCCACAGAACCGGTAGTAAAAAAAATTTGAATCCCACCACTGTACATACCCATTCTTTGCACTTGTCAAATGGATGGGACTTTTAGTTTTTACAAGTTTAGAAAGTTCTAGATGAGAGACAGAAAGTTTGTAGCTCTCCAGAAGTTACATGGTAGTTCCTATAATCTCTGATGACTGTTGTTTGGGAACAGTGAAACACATTTTATGTTCTGCTGAGGGTTTATGTTACACTGATGTATACTCTCTCTTTAGATATTGCTTTAGAATTTTATCAAAGGTTTTGTGCACATTTGAAAAAGGACCCCTCCCCCACCCACACACTCATTAAATCTCTTCATCCAAAATGGAGGGTTTATGGGTGAAAATTCACTAAGTTTCACTATCTCGCTCCCCTCTTTGCCCACTCCCCTCTTTGGAAGAGCTTTGTAGCTTCCGCTGCCTTAAGAAAGTTCAAAACATTCTCAAAAATCCATCTCATCCTGGGAACCCTTTTTTTGAACTATTACCATCTGGCAGACAGTACAGAATAATAAAAAACAAGGGCAAATAGGCTGAAAAACAGCTTCTATCCCAGGGCAATAGCTCTTTTGAATTCTGCTGTATAATGCAGTGTTGGTGTGGTGCCGGGGGTTTCCAGTTCAATGTGTGAAGGATGAAGGATGTGTGTTTGTGTTTATTTTCATGGTCATGATGTGCACTGAAGATGATGTTTGATTTCGTTGTACGAGGTGCGATGACAATAAAGTAAATTAAACTATCTACTTTCCCCTGTATTTTGCTGAATTTGCAAAGATTGGATATGAACTGGAGATAAGAACTTTATTGCTTTGCAATGTTCTTCATCATTCTGCTATATTTATATTATCCTCACTTGCCCCTTTGTACCATCCGACGTGGATGTTTGTGAAAATTGCATCTGGCCTTAGCAGCTTAGAAGAGTGTCTTCACCTACATTATCTAGAAAGGCTGTAATGACAAGAAGTGCAAATGCATCATTTATGAATTATAGTAGTGCAAGTTAAAAGTAGGTCAAAGTTTCCTGAGAGAAAATGGAAGTATTTACAGTATGCGTAGAAAGCTGGCCTTACAAGTAAATAGCAAGGCATACAGTTCTCATTACACTGAGGTCAGCTAGGACCTCAGTTTAACACAGTATAGTGATGTAGACAGAATATTCAAATACCTAGATGTAACGTAGTTTCTTATGAAGAGCTTCCAAACAATCTTCAGCATTACCTTTTGGCAAGCATGTTTACAAACAACAAAACAACAAAACTGATAATGAAAGGAAGTCCCAATTTTGTATTGCATGCAAGAAGTAGGATTTATAAAAGCATAGTCAACCACATTAAGCTATCTAAGTTTTTTTTACATATATGGTGAATGACATTACTGCTACATGTTTCAGCTAAGTTCTCCCCCCTTCCATCATGTACAAAAATCCAATGTCTTTATAGGCTTGTTTTGCTCCAGGCCTAGGGGACCAGTTAATGAAAACAATTTTGAGCATCAGTGATTCTTGTTGCCTTCAGGCCAACCTCTTTCCTCCCAAAATTGTTTTTTGAATTTTGAGACAGAGAATGATTTTCAGGAGTCCCAAAGGCTCTTGCTCATTCAGGTACCTATCCCTTGGCTCATTCCCAAAATACCGAAAACACCTTAACAGTGTTGTCTTGACTAAGATGACTTATATTCTTTCAAGGTGATTACGTTTTGTTTGTTAAGATAGTAAAATAAAAGAAGTTTCCATAGCAAACGTAGCTAAAATGCCTTTGCAATGGTTTCAAAGACTGAACCGTGGAACAATATTCTTACATTTCCTACTTGCAAAGAGAGAAATATCAATAAACAAATGCACATGCTCAGACCTTTTAGTCTTTTCCCAGAGCTGTGAACACGGGACAGCTAAACAGGAAAAGCGTGAGGCATCAAATCACACAGGACTATTTCTTAATGAACTCAAAGTGTTGGTATAAATGACATCTTAATTGGAAGGCCTGGATTTGCAGCAGTTTCTGTAAGGAAGGGAACTATCTACATAAATGTTTCCCACTCCCTCCCCCTCTTCCTTGATATTTTATTTATTAGAGAATAAACATGCTCCAGCAAGAAACTAGATCTTCAAAATTATTGGGAACATGTTATGATTAATTTTACTTTAAAGGATAGTCCATGTCAGTGAAGAACTCATCTATATGCAGAAAACTAATTAAAGGTTAGTAATAATGATATCTTGTCAATAGAGTAAACATAGTAGTTTTGTTGATTGAGCAGTCTCCTTTTCATGTTAAATAGTACAAAAATATTTGTAATTGCTTTAAATCAATTGCCTTCCTTGTAATTCAAAATTTGTTTAAATTTTAGATGAACTCTGCAATAAGGTTGTTAGATACTGTAGCTCAACAGAAAGTCTGTTTTTCAATCACAGAAATGTGCTAAAGTAGGAGGCAAAATCCTTCAGTATGTACCTGATTAAGTTCTGGCCAGTTTCAGGCAGCAGAAAGAAGGTCCTAATCAACTGATTAAGGTTACAGAGCAGAGCTTGTTAATTTGCAGTTAGCACTTATTAGAAAAGTGCTGGGGTGGGGTAGGGGGTGGAAACTGCTTTAAAAAGAGATACTAAAAATGCCTGCCATTGTTTGATTGTAAGGCTATGACTACCAAATGGAGAACTTATGGAGGGGAAAAAAAGGCATGTCTTCCTTTTGCCAACAACCTTGTAACCCTATTTTGGAAGCAAACCTGATTTCAATGGCCCTTTGTTTCAAGCAAACATTCATAGGAGTGGACTGGTCATAAAAGAAACATAATCTCAAAATATGGACATACCAATGCAAAAACAGGACTCCTCTGAAGTACAAAGGGTTACTTTAAGGTCAACATAATAAATTTCAGTGTCCTCCTTGCTTTAAATTAAAAAAAAATGATATGAAAGAAACTTGTTTGTGAAGAACCTTTTGTGAAAGAGCAGGTGGGATGTGGGCGTTTATCCTTTTCCCGCCCCTTTTTCTGCACCAATCTCCCCTCCTCCATCTGTCTTTTCAAATGCAGACAAACTGCATGTTTACCAGGTAAAGCTAGATTGAGGGGTGGGGGTTGCACAGATCGATTGCAATCTAGTGCTTGACACTACTTTTAGCTGGAACATCTAGGCCCATCTTCCTTGGTGGTGCTGCCTTAAAAGAGGGTTTGCAGCTTTCTTGCTAGGTAAAACAATTACTAACTGCTGGGTCAGTAAGATGGGAAGCCTGGCAGATCAGATGCTGTTTCAGAGACCGGTGTACATTGGGGGTGTCAAGCCAATTGGATAGCACATTTTAATGCACATATGTGTGACTGTACAATGTAAATCATAGGGAATGTCTGATTTTGCCTCTATCAAGGTGGAGGCGGTCTTGACAGGGTAGAAATAATAAGCATGCCTGTTCTGCTTTTTGTTCTTTTTTCTATTTCTTGATTTATTGTAATTATTCTAATAGGATAAAAGAAACAATTGACTATTCACCAAATGAAGACAAATTAGTTCACAGGTTTCTAACTGTTCATAGGAATAATATTTTTTCTCATACTAAAGCCATAGAACAAACATAACCTGTTCTGACTGGCTGTAATTCTTAGGCAGTGATCTTTCTGAACACTGTCACCTGGTATCTTAACTTGATGGGTAACTCTGGAATTAGATGGTGACCTCTTTGTTGAATCATTTTGTTTATATGATTTTGTAGTTTCCAATAATTTATTTTTTTAAAGATTTCTGTATCTAAAGAAATAGGTTAAATAACTTGCATTACAACTAGCTGGTTAAGACTTTTAATAAAGTGTCCTTCTTGCACATGTTTACTTTAATGTCCATGGACAAATTGTGCAAGCTTATATTATGGGGAGGGAATGACCTAATCGGTCATGGATTCTTTAGCTATATATAAAGCCAAGCAGAATGGAAAGCCATGCTTGTGTCTACAGATCATAACATTGAAATGCAATACAAGAAAGTAGATGCAATTAAGACTAGCTCACTAGGTTTAGATCCAGAGTCCAAAAGTATCTCCTTCAAACTCAAAATTCACTTGTGTCTCTGAGAGACAGTCCTTGTAGAAAAATGAGAAGCCAGGCTTAACCACAGCTTTGTTCTGTGGCATAATCCATGCCAGTGCCACCTTTTCTCAAATGGAGGAAGGGAACGAACAGGAAAGTACATTTGAAAATCAGAACTGGGAGAAGAAAACTGGAGGGAGTTGAGTGTCAAGTGTGTGCGGATCTCCAGAAAACTTCTTGCCCATGTGATCATCACTGTTAAAAAAAAAAAAAGGAAACAGTTGGTAGTGAGAGAATCTGGTGAGGAGGCTGTGTGTCACTTTCTTGTATTGCATTTTAAAGTTATGATCTGTAGACACGAGCATGTCTGTGGATTCTGATCAGCCTTATAGGAAGCTAGACAACATGTTAGGTCATTCTTTCCCCATATAATATAGACTTGCACCATTTTTGCTTCCCTCATGAACTTCAGGAGAGCCCCAGTGAAGCTTCTTCCTCCTCCTGTTTGGCTGATCCATGGAATTGCCTGCTACTTTGCTGAAGTGAGGGGGAACAAAGGGAGCAACGGACCACAAGCTCTGTATCAAGGACATTCTGGTGTGTCCCCAAGGGCTTACGTTCTTCAGGGAAGAATAAGGTTCACCTCTCTCCAGCACCACCCTGCCAGCCTTAGCTCATCACATTCTCCATCATACTTTCTCTTTCCATATATAATATAAGCATGCAGTGCTTTTTCCTCTCTCCTTAAACCCTCATGAGAGTCCCACTGAAGCCCCCTCCTCTAATTTCTCCTACTTCTACTTGGCTGATCTGTGGAACTGATCATTTTGTTGTGAGGAGGGTGAACAAAGGAATCCATAAACACTGAAGGAAACTCTGAAGGAACACTGAAGGAATTCTCCCAATTCCAGCATGTTCTCAAGGCCCCCTTTTTCCATGAAGGAAGAAAGAGGGCACATACATTGACACGGAACAGCTTGCCCTCGGAAGTTGTGGGAGCGCCATCACTTGAGACTTTCAAGAAGAGATTGGACTGCCATTTGTCAGAAATGGTGTAGGGTCTCCCGCTTGGGCGGGGGGGGGTGGACTAGATGACCTACAAGGTCCCTTCCAACTCTGATTATCTGTTAAATCTGACTGTCAGTACCTCCCAGCCAGCTCTACTTTGCCAGTAGGCATTTGAATCGTTCCCTCATTCTTCCCTCATGGGCCAACGCTATTAAGACATTTTGAATTTCGGCTTTGGTTCCAAAGCAGCCAATGGCTGCTCACCTATTGAGCCTTGTCACCATCCGATTGGGCACAGAGGTCAGAGAGAATCATACAACCTTCAGATTTATGGAAAGTGTAGTTGGATGGCATGGTGGTTCTGAACTGGCCACAACTATGCCAAATTTCAATCCCACAGGACTCATGGATCCCATAGTTTGGGTGCATTCTGTAAGTTAGCTCATTTGTACGTTGATTTTTAAACAATATTGTTCTATGAAGCACCATTTTACCCTATTGAAGTTTGCAAAGTACCAACAGACATAAGAATTTAATAGTATGGATTAGATCTGCTTTCAAACAAGTGCGTATTTCTTAATAGTGAAGATAACATTCAAATGTAGTTTGAGTGTGATTGTATAGATAAATCTATTTGATATCTGTCTGTAACTGAGTCTTTTTGTGTGCCCTCTTTAGCTACTAAAAGTGAAGTGGAGCCTAAGTGTGGAATGAGCATGCTCCAGTTGTAATAGAAAGAAGGCCTGAAAGGGCTGAGAAACTAATAGGATTAGAAAATAGAAGGATGCAAGCCTAAGGATGGGTTTAGGATTGGTATGGTTTTAAACATGGAGGTGATGTAAGCCATTTGGCACCTTCCCAACTATCCCTGTTAATTGTAATGTTCTCAGTTATTCTTTTGCCATTTTGCAGACCTTATTATCATACAGATTTTTAAGACTACGAAGTGCTTGTTCAGGAAAAAGATATTTGTCAGTTTATAAATAATTGTGATTATTTAACTAGAATAGAATAGAATACTTGATTGGCCAAGTGTGATTGGACACACAAGGAATTTATCTTGGTGTAAATACTCTCAGTATACATTAAAAAAAGGTACATTCGTTAAGAATCAAGAATCATAATGTCATAGGGTACAATCAACAATCAAATCATAATAGGAAACAGTCAATATAAATCGTAAGGATACAAGCAACAAAGTTACAGTCCTACAATCACAAGTGGGAGGGGATGGGTGATAAGGAGTGATGAGAACTATGTTGCATATTAGCACTCATATCGCCACGTTTTATCTTGGGGATTCCAAGAATCAACAGATTTGTGGCTCCTAAGCAGCCTCTTTAATTAACCTGATTCAATGTCATTGGTATATTCCTCCTGGGGGAGGATAATTCATTTATTACTGCTTAGCCAAAACATGCCACAGTTTTCTTTTTGTATCTAGAGGGTTTATTGAGTGAAGATGTGCTTTGCTTTCTATACTGAGTGCACAGCCAACTGAAAAAAATACCACACCTGTTAGCCTCAGAAAGATTGCTGGGCTTAACAATCTTTCACAATTTTAGGAAACTAAGGGCAGAGAGTCGTAGTACTAGGCCCAAATAATGTGATTTTTGTACATTGCTGCTGGTGTAGTTCTGCCTTTGCAAAGTATCTTTCCAGGTAAGATAAGCAAGCCCAATGGGCTACAATAGACCCAATTCATTCTTGGAGTTGCTGCTCTTATAACTATCTGTTGAAGTGAAGCCTCCATTGAAGCTATTTTATGGTTGATGTCACAGCACCTTGGAAAAGGGTTATATTCCTGAGATGGTCAGATGGAAGCCATCAGAAATAAGAACCGGCTCATAGAAATACACATGCTGGATGCATTAGAGGAAACAATAGAGGCCTTCAGATAACAGCTCCAAAAAAATACAAATGACTTGCAACAAAATACCTATAAGACCTACGAAGAGGTACAGATATGCTCTATTTAGTTTAATGAGTAAAAGACAATATTCCATATGTGCGTAGGCATATCAGGCGCATCAGAATCTGCAGTTTCAATGACAATCTTGCAATTGCTGCTGATGGGTTACTCTGTTTTATTATTGTCTTCTAGGTTCAAGAATGGCTATGTTTAAATTGCCAGATGCAAAGAGCTTTGGGAATGGACATGACCACAGCACCCCGCTCCAAAAGCCAGCAGCAATTACATTCTCCGTCCCTTTCTCCTTCCCATTCCCCTGCCAAACAGCCCCAGGCACAACCACAACCCCAAGCGGCAACAGGACCAGAGAAACCACCTGGAACTATGCAGCCAAGGCCCAAGCCAAGTGCTGCAACCATGCAACCCCCATCCCCCAAACATCCCCCAGCCTCACCCCAGAGAGAACCACCCAGCCAAGTCCAGCCAAAACCTGCTGCTCCTCAGGAAGTGATGAAGTCTTCCCCTCAGCATCAACAAGCAAAGCCTTCATCCATTGATCAGAGAAAGATTGTAGGAGACTCCCCGGCTAAGACTCCGGTCCCTCCCCCAAGTGCTGGGGGAGCTCAAGAACAGACCCAAGAGGGCCTCACGGGGAAGCTTTTTGGATTTGGAGCTTCCCTCCTGACCCAGGCAAGCACACTCATGTCTGTCCAGCCAGAGGCCACTCCACCAAGTCAACAGTCTCCTGGCAAAGTGCCTCCAAAAATTGTCTTCAGTGATGCCAGCAAAGAAGCTGGCCCTAAGGCCCCAAGCACTGGACCTGGAATGCAGAGTAAGCCTGGAATTGTCCCAGCTGCAAAGCAGTCGAAAGCAGAACAAGTAACCAAGCCAAAGGAAGTGCCGAAAGAAAGGGTTTTATGCCCCCTCTGCAAAGCGGAGATAAACGTGGGCTCTGGAGAGCCCGCCAATTATAATACCTGCACATCCTGTAAGCAGCAGGTCTGCAACATGTGTGGATTCAACCCAACACCTCATCTGGTAGAGGTAAGAAAATTCGGGCATATTTGAATGCCTTTTTTGAGGACTCCTCATGCTTGTTCTTAAACATTATACAGTATATTTCCAATGGTCTGGGAGAAATATATATATATATATATATATATATATATATATTATATATATATATATATATATATAATAAATGATCAGGATTGTATGAACTGATTTTAAGGGGAAAGTTGCCATTATGCCAGCAGGAAAATAAAGGATAATGGAAGTCGTTTGCTCAGATTTCCATTTTGCTGCTGTTGAAATGGAGCTTAGTAAGACTAACCTGTGGAGGCTTTTTTTAGTGGTGAGGGAACTGGCCAGAATACAGTGGCAGCGGGCAATTAAAAATCAGCACATTGACATCTTCAGATTGAAAGAGATATCAGGTGTAAATTCTAGCCTTGAAATGTGGCAGTGACTCATCTGTCATAATTGATAGTGCTTAAAGCTGTCAGCTTTAAACATGGCTATGACTTGTGTGTAGATGATGTCACGTTTTCAGTAGGGAATCCAACATGGGATGAATGGTAAAATGGCCAGGAAGGTATGACTGTTTTCTTTTATCTATAAGTGAAACAATTCACATGAAAAACTAATCAAGTATTGCTAGAATCTGACACACTGTTATATTGGGGGGGGGAAGCTAGCCCAGGAAACATAACAACGCTACACTCATCGGTAATACTTTTTTATCCTCTTTGTGAATGTAGATTATCCGAGGCCTTAGTTTTATATGATGCTCAAAACATATACTTTTCTGTCTCAAAAATTGAGAAAGAAAAGTAATTGCCTGTTCCATAGTTTAAATGAATGCTACTGTTTTATTTTGAACTGTTAGTTTAATACAAAAAAAGAACAAATAAACAACACAGGAAGTTATAAAGAAAGAAAAAACTACAAAAAGAAGTCTTTCAAAAAGAAACAAAAATGAGTGGTGTTATTCTGTAATTATGATTCTATAATTAACTTTGCTAGAGGGTTCATTGGACTCCATTAGATCAAAATAGACAAATAATGACCTTTCAGTCGAACTCATCCTCCAGTAATGAAACTCAGGAGGGACAGTTGGTTAAATCCCAAAACAGACACAACTCATCACTCCCTTGAGGTTAAATAGCTGGCATCCCAAAGTTTGCTGGATTATTTTTTTTTTTAATCTTCTGAGGAAGCAGCTCATTAGGAGAGAAAGAAACCATTTTAAATCTATTTTAGAGTTGTGGAATATAATCCTCCAAGATGCCAGAAGGATTTGAAGCCGCACAGATGTCTAGGTGTAGTAAGTACTTGAGTGAAACTATTATTTCATTTCATTTCAAATATGCTTAAAGACTTTGCCTGATTCCCTGAGAGTCAATCTCCATCCTAGATGAGCTTAGTCATTGTTCTTTTGTTTACCCTTGCTCTAAATCATTTCCTTTAAACCTAATACCCACAGGTATTTTTCTTTGCTGTTCTTTATTTTTAATAAACTAAATACTATTATAAAAATACATTTTAGTGCCAGTTGTGCCCTGAAGATTATAAGCTGATAACCCATCTCAAAAGGCCTAGGCCTCTTCAGACTGACTGCCAAAATGCTAATTTAAACGGTCCTTATATTTTTATTTATAGGGAAAAATCTTAACTAGATATTTTCCTTCCTTTTAGCTTTGTTCCCGAAACCCTGGTTAGGAGGAAAAAAATGAGAGTGCTGGCAAGCCATAATCCAAATAGTTCTGGTTAGATGATGGTCAGGCTTGGAAAAGAGTAAGAGCCTTACTACAAAATTAATTTGGAAACAAAGGTGACATTGAACCAAACAGGCCCAGCTGATACTGAGTATATAGTTCAGAGGTGTCTAACTCAATTTCATTGAGGGCCACATCAGGGTTGTGTTTGACTTGGGCGGCAGGGCTGGGGGCATGGCTACGGGGCATGGTCAGCTCAACATCACTTGGATCAGGGGTGCCTGCAGAGGCCTCTTGCAATCCTCTGCCAGGGAATACAGAGGGCCCATGTGGCCCTCCCGAGCTCCGTTTTTGCTGGCAGAGGTAACATGGGGTCCTTTGCTGTTTCCAGGGTGGCCTCATAGGCCAGATCTAAGCACCCAGCTGGCTAGAAGTGGCCTGCAGGCCTTGAGTTTGACACCCCGATATAGATTCTCTATGAGTACAGCTGAATGTATTGCAACCTGCGCATTAAAATGTAGAGGTAGGGCTCAGATGCGTGCCAGAATGAATCTTTTTTGATTTGTAGATCATCATTTCCTTTTATATCAGAGGATCATATCAGAAAGGGGTCTACAAATGTGCCTGTTTTTGAAAATATTATCTTGTAATGCACAATGAGCTAGTATAGGTGGCTGGGTAGCAGCGGATGGGCTCTAAATTAGCACTGAAGCAGCAGGAAGGCAGTCCAGTAGGTGCTGCGTGCTGCTGGAGCATCTGTTATTTCAATGGGACATAAAATCCAATCCATGATGAGCTGGCCTGGTTCCAAGTTGTATCATTTCTGTTAGTTCAAATTCTGCCTTGTATTTCTCAAAAGGGAAATATTGCTATTTTGACATTTCATGGGTAATGCATATAGATGCATCTTACAGACACAACTTTAAATTGCCACTGGGC
This sequence comes from Pseudonaja textilis, assembly GCF_049901715.1. Classification (NCBI taxonomy): domain Eukaryota; kingdom Metazoa; phylum Chordata; class Lepidosauria; order Squamata; family Elapidae; genus Pseudonaja; species Pseudonaja textilis. The sequence goes on along the minus strand of NC_141991.1, from coordinate 62,524,444 downwards.
AAATATTGATAATATTAAAGGACTGTTGCATCCCACACAGCATAATCAATACTGAATGCCAATGTGTGGCTGGGTATGAACCTGAAACTGCAAGATAAGAGTATATTTTATCTGCCTATATCCATAGAAAAACAAGGGATCCCTAATTTCTGTAGTTCCTTCCCCACCCTAGAAGACTGGAAGTGTTGCTTTCTTTGTGACTAACAAACTAGAGTATCTCACAATGTTAAAAGTACCATAAACCTTAAGGCAATGCTGTACATTTTCCATATTCTGTAATTTTAAAAAACCCAGAAGATGCTTTGCTGTTATTTACAGAACAAATCTGCATTGATAATTTTTGGATTGAAGATTGTGTCAAATAGAGCCAGAGATTCTCTTGGCTCATAATTACTACCAAAACACACATTTGGGTTTAAGATTTACTCTGAGACACAATAGAAGAGCATACGGGATTCCAGTTGGCCAGTTTCTTGGATCAGCCAAAATTACCATTGACATCAGCAAAATAATGTAATCTTTGCAAGAATTACTTGACCAGCCCTAGAGTTCAATCATTAGCACTGCTGAAAAATTCTTATCTTATTTCATTTATTCTCATTAAATTCAGCAAATTATGACACTCCCCCATTTTGTCCCTATTATAATCTGTGAAGGAGAGGTCTGTAGAGATTCTCAGTTATCCAGGACATGGCTGTCCCAAAGGTGCTTTTTTCAGGAGGCAACTGGATTTTCTTGTTTTTTCTTTTGAAAACATTTCACTTCTCAGCCAAGAAGCTTCTTCAGCTCTGTCAGGATGGTGAGGAATGGAGTCTTCAAAAGAAAAAAATACAAAAGTCCTATTGTCTTCTGAAAAAGCACCTTTGGGACTGTGGAGGAAAGGGAAAATTCAAGTGCTGATTTTTATAGTTACAATTTCTTTATCCACACCTCACATTCTTAGCTATGTTACATCATTGCTGGTTGATTCTGGCAAAAGACTTACGGTAACCTTTTTCTGCATGGTCCAAGTCAATTATACATACAGTAGAGGAGAGCTGCCACATTTATATATTTGATTGTATTGAGCGAGTTGTTCTACAAACATTAATGCCTACTCTTAATGATTTCATAGATGCAAAAAAAGGGAAATAATCTAAGCCCTGTTGCAGCTTTTTTAACTTGCTTGCTAATTTTGTTTTTTAAAAAAATCAATGTTTTGCTTTCTTCTTTAATTGCTTACCATCCAAATATAGTAGAGAAAATAGCTTTGTCACCCTGTGTTTTTCTTTCTTTTTTAATTTATTAATTTCAGATATAGATTGCCTGTGCAGTCTTTTTATATATAAAACTAAGACTTTTTTGCACTAAACAGAAAGATGGTTCTTAATTCTGAAGCATTTTTTGTTTCAGATTTAATTCAGACAATTGAATTAGTATTTCTGCATAAAATATAATTTACAAAATATGTACACGTGATAGAGTGCAGCAAACCAAGTTTAGCTCGCATGACAGTTTCTTTTAGTTGAGTCCTAACTATGATTACCTGGAAGTAAGCAGCATTAATTTTGATTCTGGAGACAAATCATCATGTTTCTTTGTTGTAGTAAAAAAACAAGAAAAACAAGTAATCAGTCTTGGATGGGGTAATGTGGGAGGGAAGTAAGAGATAAACAACCATTTCCAAAGCCTTGTCAGCTCATTGTGAGGTGGTTCGCAAGGGTTCAGTTGATAGATCAATTTCAGTGCTTCTAGTATCTACTAATACTCAAAAACATGCCTCTCAGACTCTTTCTTGACTAGTTGTTGTCCTTCGAACATGAACACACCTTTAAAATTATTAAGACCAAATGACTTGATATTGAGCAACGGAATAAACTTAATTTAATTTCAGATCATATCATGGAACATTTAGAATATCATTGAACCAAATCGTTATTTAACTTATATCCGCTGCTCAGCCTCTTTTAGAGTCAGACATGAACTTTTATACCAGTTCTCTCTCAGTGGTAGATAGCCAAAATTCCTTTCTTCAAAAGAATTTGTTCCTGTGATTCAAATCTGATAGAAACCATCCAATATGTACTCTTCATACTATCAAAGCATCCCTCAATCTCTAAATTCTCCCTTGTTGGAACATATGGCAGGACAGGTTTTCTCTTATCAGACAACAAGCCTAACATCATATCTCATATAGTTAAAGTTTGTGCTGCAACTGCTAAAGCCTGTAAACAAATTACTGCAACTGAGGTCTGTGATAATGAAGAATAAAATTATGTTCAGAGTCAGTTATTTACATGCTACATCACTAAAATTGTACATACAGATTTATATTGTTTTTATTATGTGTATTGTTGTAAAGCAATTTTTGCTGTTCAACTCATCTGTTGTTCCAATCATTGATCAGATAAATTTGTATGATTGTTCTGCTACCTAAAAGAGGTGCTACCTTTTCTTCCATTTTAAATATAGCAGAGCCCACATATAATTCCTTTCTCACTTAAAAAATTATTTGTGCGGGTCTTATTTTGCTTGAGTGTAAAGATATGAAATCTGATCTAACTAAGGATGGTGGTAAAAAAAATGCTAGCATGAATTTCTTTTTAAACACATTCTGTGGGCCTTCTACAGGACTCTTTCCTCACAAATGAAGAGTTTGACCCATTCTTTCTTGTCTTTGTGGATTTTAATGGGGGTTATTAGTATTGTTATGCCCTGTAAATCTTGTGGATTTTTTAAATGCTACATCATTATCATCAGATACATAGATTTTAATTCTCGTGACATGGCTACCCGAAAAGAGGCCTCTAGAGAGAAGTATAAAATGAACAAAAATTATTCAGATCAAGAAGATTGCTAATGTTAAAATTAAAATTGATGCTTTAGCAGATGTGTGAAATGTTCTTTCTTAGTTAATCATAACTGTGCACAAAAGGCTCAACTGCCTATTTAGGCAAAATTGTGCTTAGGCCAAAGTGGTCGTAAAGACTTCATCCTTTCCTGTTGATTTGGAACTAAAAATAGATTAAAAAAATCTTTGCATAAAGGATGAATGAGCACCATGTCTGCTTTAATACAGATATAGCAGAGGTGGTATTCAGCAGGTTTTGTCCACTTCTGGAGAACCAGCAGCGGAAATTTTTAGTAGTTCAGAGAACCGGCAGTAACCTTCCCCCAGGAGTGGGGAAGGAATGGAGATTTTACAGTATCCTTCCCCTGCCACATCCACCAAGCCAAGCCCACCAAGCCATGCCATGCCCACCAAGCCATGTCCATAGAACTGGTAGTAAAAAAATTTGAATCCCACCACAGATTTATTCATGGAATAACTGGAAAAGCATGAAGGATGTATACCTCTGGTCTTGATGATGTCTTTAGCTGACAAGTCTTTGCAACAGTGCTTAAACCTTGACCTCATTTACACACACCTACACACATATACATACATACATACATTTGCGTGTGTGTGTGTGTGTTTTCTTGGATTGTTTGAGGATTATCAAAGTTCCTTGATTCATGAACACACAAACACACACACACACAAAGAGTGTTTTAGATTTATACATATAAATCCACACACATATATAGCCTCTGTGTGTATGTGGGTGTGGGTGTGTTTTCTCAGAAAAAGAATGCAGTAATTGACTTTTTTGCATTTCAAAATGCTCTTGTGGTCATTGAGATCTTCAGGGATTAGAAAATATAATTGTGAAGAAGAAATGACAAAAAAAGACTAAATCATATTTCTGTGGAACATGTTGGGATGAGATCTGCAGTCCACATTTTCCGTTTTTAGTAATCAGTGCACAAATCTGAGCCTTCAAATCTGTTTCCTTTTTTCCCTCATCCATTGACATACCCAACAATCTAGTTTCACATTATTTATTTCCTAATTTCAGCAATTGGCTCCAATCCAGCATCTTCGAATCTATGATCACTGTAGTCTAGAGATCACATGCTATGTCATACCTTTGTAGGGTGAAATGTGGAAAATTGATGCTTTAGCAGATGTGTGAAATTGTAGGGTGAAATGTGGAAAGCAATTCTACATTATTGCTAACATATGTTATTGAAAATAAAAAATATGGGAAAATATTGCAAATGAAAGACTGTTTATTAGAAAAAGTAATTTCATACACACTGTATATGTAAATCTAAGTACATTTTTTGAATGTTTTTTGTTTTTTGTTGATGATCCAAACTCTGTCAAGGATCTTGCAGTACTCACCTCTAATCACCTTAGTGCTAGAGCCCACGGTAACTACATAGCCAAAAAGGCGTCAAGAGTTGTTAACCTAATCTTACGTAGCTTTTTCTCTGGTGATATTACACTAATAACTAGAGCATACGAAATATTTGCTAGACCAAGACTCAAATACAGCTCATCAGTCTGGAACCCATATTACGTATCTGATATTAACACAGTTGAGAAAGTCCAGAAATATTTCACAAGAAGATTTTTCCACTCCTCTACTCGTGCAGAATATCTTATGCCACCAGACTCGAAATTCTAGACCTAGAAAACCTAGAACTATACCACCTTCGGTCCAATCTAAGTATAGTATATAAAATCATACATTGCAATGTCCTACCTATCAATGAATACTTCAGCTTCAACCATAACAACACAAGATCAAACAATAGATACAATCTCAAGGTTAATCGCACCAAATTTGATTGCAGGAAACACAACTTCAGCAACAGAGTGGTCAACGTCTAGAATACTCTACCTGACTCTGTGGTTTCTTCCCCAAACCCCCAAAACTTTAACCTTAGACTGTCTACTATTGACCTCACCCTTTTCCTAAGAGATCTGTAGGGGGCATGCACCAACGTGTCTACAGTCCCTGTCCTATTGTTTCTTTTTTTTTCTTATATGTATCCATGTATTCATAACTATGTTTTTACTTATACCTATTATCTTGTAAGCGATTGACAAAAATAAATAAATAAAAGTAAATGAAATAAAATAAAACTATAATTTTGCTGCAGATGCCAAGAAAGATGAACAGTTAGTTTGACCAAATTGGTCTTCCTTTTGAATTAACCCATATTATCTTCTGCCTGTTCAGATATCTGGTAACCCTAAATGGGCGAGTTATCTTTAAAACTGTTTGGTTTTTTAATGCACTTTTTCTTTCTGCTGCAGTTTTTAAAAATGCCGATTCACTGCCATTTATATTTCAGTCATTTCTCTTAAGTGACTCAAAAGTGCCTGGTTGACAAAAAGCCAGACTTATCACTAAGGGAACAAACTGGACATGACAGTATTGAGCGTATGTGGCCACTGAGTTATTTATTTTTGAGGATACCATGGTCTTTTAAAGTATCACTTGACGAGAAGGAAAGAGTTGTTAAACATTCCCTCTACCATAGAAAGTACTTTTTGTGTATCTGGCTTTCATCCCAGTAAGGCTTCCCGGCTGGAAATGAATTCTGCCAGGAAACAATAAATCAGCATTAATTCAGGATTTCTAGTATCAAAGATTTGTTGATGGAGTTGGTTAAACAAACGATGCAGGGCTGTATTAGGCATAACGTGTCCTGCCTTACAACTGAGACTGAACTGAATGTTTTTATCCTTCCAAAATCAATTTCTGTGATATTTTTATAATATTGATTTTTCCCGCCTTCTCTAAGATAGCAGTAATCCTTATTCAAAGGGTTTTGTAACGAGTGAAGTTTTTCCTGGGTTCCACCTTAGCACAGCCACATGCTCTGAACAGCAGCTTTACATTCTGCATGTTTCTGGAGAATCACACTGTCCCTTTGCTCCTCTGAGCCTATTTGATCACAAAAACAAATGGCAAGTGACAGGTGAGGGGAAGGATCTCCAAATGCTGACTCTGAGTATGTTTCTCATAGAGCCCGTGATTAGTTAATTGAGTCTCCATGTTTAAGAGACAAGGGAACACCCCTCCCTCTCTCTCCCTCTCTCTTTCTCTCTCTCCCCCCTCTTCATTTTATTAATTTGTCTTCTGCATTTATATTTGCTGCAATTCAAAACCTTACAACAATTAAGGACATCACAAGTATTTTAAATAAAGCTTCCACTGTGGGAATGAAAAAAAAATATTACATTAAAAAACAATAGAGTGAACAGCAATCAAAGCAAATCAAACTGAGTCTCATTTCATTCACCAGAGGCCCTCCAGAATAATTCAGGTTTTTTTTAAAAAAAATATTAAATTTCAAAAGCTTGAATAAAAATTAAACAAAAAAAGAGTTAAAGAGAAAGAAAAGTCAATCAGAAAGCAAAATACAGAGCAATAAGGGGAAGAAAAACGGAAGGAGGAACACCCAAAGAGTGCCTTCCGACTTTCTTTGGTATAGATATAGATAAAAATACATCCAACTTTTACTATAAAATTAACAATAGAAGAATAGTAGAAATAAAATTGGTCAATGTCTGTTTTATGTCATTTATTTTATTGTTTATCCTGCCTTTATTATATTTATATAAATAACTCAAGGTGAAAAACATATCTAATACTCCTCCCTCCTATTTTTCCCTACAACAACAACCTTATGAGGTAGGTTAGGCTGAGAGAAAGTGACTGGCCCAAAATCACCCACCGGGGACTAGAACACACAGTCTGTCCTGGTGCCTTAAACCTTGGACCAGAATTGTCAATTTTGCCATCTCAACCAATTGCATAAATTTACCCATTCATTCTTCCAATTTGCAAGTCTTCCCACCTTTGTTCATATAAAAGTCTTGCCACTGTTATCATACATAAAAACAAATTTCAATGGGATCTTTCAATCTGTTTATCCATTATGCCCAAAAGGAAAAACCTCTGAGTTCAGCTGTACATTCATCTTTAGAATCTTTTGAATCACAGTACATATTTGATCCCAATGTTTTCTGGTTTATTTACATGTCCACAGGGTATGTGTGTGTGTGTGTGTGTGTGTGTGTGTGTGTGCAGTGTCAAATACCAGGGGTCATTTTATAAAATGTTCCTTAAGATTAAAAATCAGTGTAAATTTCAGCCCTTTTCCCCACATATTTCTCCCATTGATCAAATGGTATATTCGGGTTCTTTTGCCCAGCCTGTAATTCAGTCTTTAACTTGTTTAAATTCTGTTTCCATTTTCAACAAAAGTGTGTTCATATTAGCAGTAATATGATCATCATTTGAACACAGTTCTACATCAAACTCAATCTTACCCTTTTCAAAGTGATAGTTCTTTTTATTAATTTTAAATTTTTCCATTAGCTGAACACAGGAAAACCAATGACATATGTAACCTTCCCATTCCAGATCTTGTTTTTAACTTAAAATCTCCTTGAAAGACAATAAATGAGCATAAGTTAGCCATTTCAGTTTAACTGTCATTTCTGCCCTAAAAAAGGCTTATTGGAGTACCACAAAGGTATTTTAGGATAAAGTCTTGCTTTATATCTACTTCCAAAACAATTCTGTTTTCAAAGCTACCTAGAAGGCCAGAACAGTGGCCCTGATGGTTAACCTAATTCCTAAGGTGAGGTGATTCAACAGTATAGCTATTACTGTTGAAAAGCACCTCTTAAAGCCTCCACCCTCCAAATCTGATAGAAATGGTAGGCTGCCAACAGTTTCCTTGGGCACAAAAGGCAGTTCCAGTTGGAAATGGTGGTCCTGTAAATACTTAGTTGCCAGGTAATGACTATCACACACCTTGAACTATATCCAGAAACACATAGGAAGCCAGTGCAGACACAATTTGCTCAGAGCAACAAATGCCAACTAACAATTGGGCTGCTGCATTATCAATTAACTGAAACTTCAGAATGATCTTCAGAAGCAGCCACAAATAGAATGCATTGTAGACCAAGTGAGAGATGATAGCAATAGCAATAGCACTTAGATTTATATACCACTTCACAGTGTTTTACAGCCCTCTCTAAGCAGTTTACAGAGTCAGCATAATATTGCCCCCAACAATCTGGAGGCAATTTACCCACCTAGGAAGGATGGAAAGCTGAGTCAACTTTGATTATTATTATTGGTGTATCAGTTGGAGTTGGAGTTGGCCAGAACCAACTTGGTCCCCCTTGACCAAGGTATGTAGCTGTTCCTTCAGGGTTACCCACTGAGAGACAAAACTTAGCATCTTGATGGACAGGCAGCAACTTCACCTTCATGGGGCTGATCAGTCTTCCCACTCTTCAGGATATAATTTAAGAAGGATTTTCTACCTTCAGGTATTTTTTAATAGAGCTTTTTCTTTCAATACAATCATGTTTGTTAATATTAATTGATGGCTCTGTATCCATAAACTGTTTTTTATAAACATTTTTAAACAGGATTTCCTGTTACATAAGTACTCAATATTCTTTTAGCCCTTTGTTTCTGTTCAGAAGCATGTCTTCTAAGAAGAGTTCTTAACAAAATAAAATCTTTAACATACTCAGATGGGATTTGTTTGTTTTTAATTAAAATATTTACAGTATAGGGCCATCAACTGGAACAGCTATGAACAGGTATACAATAAACAAAAACAATTACAATCATAACAACTGCAATTAATCTTGGAAACCCACAAAATATTTTACATCATTCTAGGCAGGAATTCCAATCAACTAAGCACCAGAATGCAAGATACACCAAGTTTTCAATACCTTTCTACAGACCAGGTCAGTCAAGGCCAACCACAATGAGATCATTTCAGAGTTTTTAAGCATGCCCTGTCTGTTAAATATCCAGGACAGCAGATAGCATTGGACAAAGGTAGTCCTACAAATATCTAGTTCCTGTAGGTGATAAACAGCATCTGGAATTTTACCTGGAACCCTGTTGGGAGCCAGTGCGCTTCATGAAGTTGTAATGTTACATGGGCACACCAAGGTGTGCCCATAAATCACTGCACCAGTATGTTCTGGAGCAATTTGCAAATTCTGAATAGCTCTCAGGCGCAGATCTTTATATAGTACATTGGAGTAACCCAACCAGGAGATAACTGAGATGTGAACAACACCTAACAGGGCTTCCTAATTCAGTTTTGCAAGTTGTGCAAAGGCACTCTTGGCCACAGCTGCCATCTGCTCTTCAAGCAGGAACTGGGGAATACCTCAACTGTATGCTGGTTCTGAGCAGAGAAGTGCCAATTCACCCAGTGCTAATGAAAGAAAACCTCCATTAAATTAAGTTTTATCAGAAGAATCCCACAGCTTTTGCAAGAGCCCTCATTTTCAGGAGAGAAAATTCTGCTACACCATGCCTCTTCTTTGATATTCTAGTGTTGCAGTTGTAGAAGCTAAGCAGATCTGGACCCCCTCAGGATCAGAGCTGTTCAGAAAAATGAGTCTCACATCAAATAGTGAATGATAATGCTCCATGCTCCAATGGAGGGAAAGATTTGTTCCGAACCATGTTGGGCTTTGCTTGGCTGAACCTAATATACAGTCCATGCTACATTTTAGCAGTGTTGACACATGATAAAAATGACACATCTTGTTACAACACGTAACTCCATGAAGCAGAAGATGATTGGGAGACAACCTTGCTTGTAACAGTTGTATCCAAAACTGGCAAAGAAAATGTAAACGGAAGTGAAAAGGGAGTTGGCCTTAACCCAGTGAGGTGAAGGAGAATGGAAAATGAATGTGACATCAAGGAGTTTAGCCAAGGGCTAGGATTGCTAGGATGTGAAGAAGCAATGAACTAATCTCTACAATGCACTTGTTACTGTCAGAACTGAAGAACAAAGCCTTAATTCTGCCAGGAAGAGGAGCATTTTCAGCACTTAACCAGTTTGGGAGTCTTTCTGTTTCCAGCAATGACCTCTGCAAGCTGCCGCTTGGACCAGGATGGGAGAGCAAGGGAAGACAGGGAGAAGTAGTGATTCCACTCGGCTTCCATGAGAATGAAATTGATTTGGCTAATTTCTTTAAAAAACATTGTTATATACTCGGACCTCTCATGGCAGTCTTGAACTATAAAGAAAAATAATGAAGAGGAGCTTGTAGTGCTTATGGTACTCCCATCTTAGAGGACTGGCCAGGGCTGATTCTTTCCTTGAGAAAGAACTGCATTACCTTTCATATAGAGATTTTCTATTGTATTTCTCCAGTTATAATTGTTATGGTTTGTCACAGTCAGCCATATGTTTAGACTGAATTTGGCATTTGTCTCTACCTATCTAGTCCTGGGAGGGGAAATGTTGCTGTTTGATGGTGTTAAAGGTATCGTTGCAAGATGCGAGCAGTTCCAAATGAAGCTATCTTTTGTAAATGACTAGCGATGATTTTGTCAGTGTCCATGGTGTTCAAGTGGTGCTCCAGATGTTTTGAACCCAAGGTGCCTGCTATTATTGGTACTACGTTTGCTTTCTTTTGTCACAGTTGTTCTACTTCTACTTGCAGGTCTTTGTCTTCTCTTCTCTTTTTCTGTCTCCAGGAGTCGACTATCTGTTTTTATCTTCCTTAATGACAGTTGTTAAGTCTGGATATTATGTTGCAGGTGCTTCTCTGTTTGATTCTAAAGTACCATAACAATTATTACAGTTTGTCACACAGCCACCCAGATGTTCATACTGGGTTTAGCATTTTTGTCTACCTATTGAGTCCTTTCCAAGGACCTAGGATAGGCAGATGTGAATTTTCTATGGTGTTACAGTTTGTTATTGATGTTTGTTGTTGTTGTTGTTAATCTTCAATTTGATTCACAGTCTGGGACTGGTAAAAACTTAACAGTTCAAGTCCTAATCAAGATCCTAAGAGCTGCTGACATAGCATCTGAACATATAGGCTGTTCCAAGTAGGGTGACTTTTTGCAGTCAGGATATTCAGATCTAATAAGTTCAAAATTTCTATACATCTAGGCAGCCCTTTGGATATTGCTCCAAGGGCTCCTGATACTATTGGTACAACCATTGATTTTGTCCTCCATAGATGTTCAACTTCAATTTGCAAATCGAGGTATTTTGCTATTTTTTTCTAGCTGTTTCTATTCCATTGTGCAACAACTGGTATTGCAATGAACCAGACTTTTTTTCTTTTCCACAATAGTGATGTCAGGCATGTTGTGGGCCAGATGTCTGTCTGTTTGGATTCTAAAATTCCACATGATCTTGATCTGTTCATTTTCAAGAACTTTGTCAACTTGGCGTTCCCAGTCATTTTTGCTGCATTCAAACCCAAGCTTCTGTCAAAGCTTCCAATTTTGGCAACTCAATCATGACATTACATTGTAGACAATCAGTCTGTGAAATTTTGCTGCAGCCATTGATAAGATAATCCACTGTTTCATCTTCCTCATTGCATAAGTGACATTTGCTGTTGTTACTGACATGTTGCATTTTTGCTTTCATGGAATTAGTGGGCAAGGCTTGTTCTTGAGCAGCCAAAATGAAGCCTTCAGTTTCTTTCTTCAGTACCTCTGACCTCAACCAACTCCTTGTTGTTGCTGTTGTTGTTATAATCTCTCTGATCATTGGCCTGAAGTTGATGGGAGTTCTGATACAGAACAGTAGGTTAAAAAGATTGTTCAATTCATTCTTTTTTTTCCCTTGCAGATACAGGGCAGAGCTTAATTGTCAGTCAGCAGCCAGCCATACACAGCTACAGTACCATATTGGGCACTCTGTCCAAAGATATTTAGAGAGAAACAGAATTAATGCATCATATTATTACAATCTGCAGAATAGATCTCAAATGCACCCCTCTGGTCTGCAGACAGCTCACCTATGCCAGTGGTAAATTGGATGTCTTTGGGTCCCTGTTTGGGCACCAAATTTGTGATAAAAATTAACCTTTCATACAATTGGAGACCCGTGAACAATAAATAGGAGCTTTATTATGGAGCTTTTGCAAAAGAGAATTCTGTGCTCATGGGCGGAGCCATAGAAGACATGTTTCCTAGGAAGGCTGGGGTTTATATACAGTTTCAAATATACAGTCTCTGCCCCTTTCCAGGCTCACAATCTATCCAGCTACACATCACCCTACGCAACACCCTATATTGTAGCATACCATCTGTTTCCGTGTCCTGTTTATCCATTTTCATTTCCAGTAATCTCCATCATTAACATGACACTGGATAGTGTGACCTGCCAAGTATATGATCTTCATACAAAATAATACAGAAAATTCTTACATAATATTCCAGTAAATTGTCTTAGGTTAACACAGAAGTCAAAAATGGCATTACCATTGCTTTATATTTTCACAGGTATAATTTTATACATCACAATTTTACATAGCCAAGATCTGATATTATATAAGAATGGTAGGTGCTTTCATTTTTCTCTACAATAGCAAACCTATGAGATAGGTTGGGCTGAAAAAATATGGCTGGTCCAAGGTCACCTAGTGAATGTCTGGCTGAGGGAAAAATAGAATTTAATCTGCCTAGGGACAGCCAAATAGTTTAACCACTGCACCATATTGAATCTCTGGACAGATATCCAGAGTATATTTGTCTGCATGTATATGTATCTAATGCATAGTATTTACTCTTTAAAAGTATATGCACATTCATGGGCAAATATATGAAATGTGCTATAAAATACTTAGATGTGAAATGTAGATTTGCTTATATTTTACTCTTCCCTATTCACAGGATTTTTAGTTCTGTGTGGGATGGCAGAGAGGAGGAAGATAAAAACAACAACAACCACTGTTCCATCTAAATGGGATTTAGAAGAGACTTCATATAAACTTTCCTAAAGAAAATCTCAGGTTTCCTCTCTAGACAGTTTCTTTCCCTCAGCTAGAAAAATTGACTGAATAAATGTCTGGGGAGATTTTTTTTTTTTTTCAAAACAGCAGAGCCAAGTTTGTTTCAGGTTTGCTTTCCTATTCCTTTTCCTCTGGGATGGGAATCCGTAACAGCTGTACAGCTCTCTCCAATGCATGTTGTCTAAACCAGGGTTGGGATTCAGTTTTTTTAACAACTGATTCTGTGGGTGTGGCTTAGTTGGTGGGTGTGGCTTGGTGGTCATATGACTGGGTGGGCGTGGCCAACTCAACATCACTCATGTCAAGGGGCGTTTCTCCTCATCTGGCCTCTCATGACAGTGGGGATGCTGCAATGGTCACAAGTGTGAAAAATGGTCATAAGTCACTTTTTTTCAGTGCCATTGTAACTTTGAATTGTCACTAAATTGTAAGTCAAGGATTACCTGTACAAAAAACTTCTTTGCTTGCAAAAAGCTGCCCTAAATACCAATCATTAGATTAAAAATTTCTGCAAGCTGGAGTTACAAATCAGTCAGGATGCGAGAGCACCTTGAAGAATTAAAATAGTTAAAATGCAGTGATAACTATCAAGCAGCCAACTCTTACTCATAAAGTGAAACCCTTTAGCAAAGAGGTCATTTAAGCTCTCCAGAAAAAGCACACCCAGGAAAAGCAATCCTTAAATCCATTTGCACCACTTAAAAATACCAGCTGGTCTCACTCCACCTCACAAGATATCCTAAGGAAATCATCCAGATTTAAGGAAAGGTCACATGCCCCCAGAAAGGCAGTAAAAAAAAAAAATCAGTGCCAAGCTTGCATCCTGCCTATCCCAAAAGGACAGTGCCACATAGTACTAAAGCAGTGAGGAAGACCCCCCCCTCTCCAGATAGAAAAAGAAACCATGAGGCAGGAAAAAATTCAAACACAATACAAATAATTAAATCACAACAGTAGCTGTTGCTTGTTGGAACTGAATAGGGAAAATTATCCCATCAATAAACACAGGATTAAACTTCACCAAGCACAGAATTAACCTTCACCCAAAACCAGTTTTAGACCAAAACTCAGAAAGAGCATGTAAACTCACATTTGAATGTCAATCTTTCTAGCTAGCCAAGAAGCCTTGCTGAATGTAACTCATCTTGCTTCCCTGTCACTAAAAGCTGTGCTTCATTATTCAATTATTTCTTCAAATTGCTGATTGTCCAGGGAAGTATTTCCTCCCAACAGCAGTGTAAAAATCTTAAAACAACCCTTCCCCTTTAAGAAAGCCAAGCCCCCAAAGCTCCAGAGACAGTAAGTCTAGGTTGTCTGCCAAGAGTATAATAAGGGTGGGAAAAAAACAAAAGGACATTGCTTCTAACTACCGGTTCTCCGAACTGCTTAGAAAGTTAACAAGAGGTTCTATAGAACTGGACAGAATCGGTAGAATCCCACCCTGGTCTAACCGGTAGGAAGAAATACTTCATTTGTGGCAAACTTCTATTATTGTCTTTCATTTAATTTGCAGTTTGCAAATTAGATCATTATGCACAATCAATAAACTAAGGAACACCTTCCTTCATAGACGGCTAGGAATAAAAGTGCACCACTATTATGACACTGTAGCTTTGTTCTGGGATTACCAAGATTTCAATCATAGGGATGAAGCTTCTACTGTATTTAAACAAAGCAAAAGAAATAATGGTCACAATCTAAGATATTTTCTTTTCTTTTTTTTGAAAACAATTTTATTGATTTTTAAAAACAAACAAAACAGATAAAACATAAAAATATCCAACTTTCTTTCATAAATATACAAACAGTGTATCGGTTGGTTTACCAATTTTTTGTGCATCCATTTCGTGGTCTCAATTACAATTACATTACATAATATCTCATATTGTCAATCAGAAATTATATACCCTAGTATCACTATTAAACAATCATTTGACCATGATTTTATTCATTCATACTTTACGAGATAACTATAATTTACTTAATTTATTTTATAACAAATCATATAGTCATACCAAATCTATCTTAATAACGTTTTATAAATATAATATCAAAAAAGAAAAGAAATAAATCTTTATATATTCGTTATTTTCTAAAATTCTAAATATTCTATTGTATTTTATTATCTAACCATTGGTAGAAAAGGTCCCAAATTTTATAGAATTGTTTATCCTCTTGTTCTCTAATTTCAAATGTCAATCTACTCATTTCAGCACATTCCAATATTTTCTTAATAATTTCTTCCTGCAATGGTATTTTCTCATTTTTCCAGTTTTTAGCAAATACAATCCTAGCCGCTGTTAATACATTTACAATCAGGTATTTCAAATCTTTACTATATGTATCAGGTAAGATTCCCAATAAAAAGATCTCTGGTTTCAAGTCTATGTGTTTCTTTGTCATTTTTTCCAACCACATGCGAATTTTAGTCCAATATTTTCTAGCGTCCTCTCAAGTCCACCACATATGGTAATATGAGCCAGGTAACTGATGACATTTCCAGCATTTTTCAGATTTATTCTTGAACATTCTTGCTATTCTTGTCGGGGAAAAGTGCCACCTGTAAAACATCTTATACAAATTTTCTTTATAAGCTGTTGACATTGTCATTTTATAATTTTGAGACCACAATTTTTGCCATTTCTCTAAATCAATCCCATATCCAAAATTCTTCTCCCAAGCAATCATACTTTCTTTAACTTGTTCTTCCTCTAGTTTAATTTCCAGTAAATAACCGTACAATTTTTTAATCACCTTTTCATCAGTACCTGTCAAAATCTTATCTAAATCAGTCAATTTATCATAAAATCCCTCTGTTTTAAAATCTTCATCATACCTTGAGTGTATTTGCGCATATGAAAACCAATTCATCTTTATACCTTGTTCCTCTAAGTTTTGCATCGATTTAAATTCACCCTTTTCATCCAGTATTTCCCCATATCTAACTGTTTGTTCCTTCTTATATATTATAGGATAAGAGAATGCTTCAATAGTTGATAACCAAACTGGAATTTTCAAATAACATTGTCTTTTGATCTTCTCCCAATTTAGCCACAGAGACTCCCGTATGTGATGCCTTCTAAAATAACCCTGTATCTTAGTTCCCTTATACCATAGAAAGGCATGCCAACCCAACAGCAAATCATGTCCTTCTAGTGTCAACAATCTAGTCTTTCTTAACATTATCCAATCTTTAACCCACATCAAATTTGCAGCTTGATAGTACAACTCCCAATTAGGCAAGCCAAATCCTCCTCTAGTTCTGGCATCTTGTAAAAGTTTTAGCTTTATTCTAGCTTTCTTGCCCTGCCATATATACTTCAACACAATTTTATTTAAGTCTTCGAAATAGTCTTTTCCAAGCCTAATTGGTATTGTTTGAAACAAATATAAGATTCTGGGTAGGATATTCATCTTGATTGTTGAAATTCTCCCTATTAATGACAATTGTAGATTTTCCCATTTCCTCAAATCTAATGCTATCTGCTGTTTAAGTTTGATGTAATTGTTCTCTTTTAATGTACTACATCTTGGTGTCAAATATATCCCCAAATACTTAACCTTATTCGTGACTTGAATTTTCAATAAGTTTGCCAGCTCTTCTCTCCGTCTTAGTAACATATTCTTTGTCAAAATCTTTGTTTTATCTTTGTTTATTTTCAGACCAGCCATCTCACCATATGTCTCTATCTTTTCCAGTAATTTTGGAGCTGTCTCTAGGGGGTCTTCCAGAATAAAAGCCAAATCATCCGCAAAGGCTTGTAATTTAAATTCTCCCTTTTTGATTTTCATTCCTTTTATGCTTTTATCATCTCTAATATTTCTATTCAACACTTCCAAAGTCAATACAAATAGCAAAGGCAATACTGGGCATCCTTGTCTTGTACCTTTTCTTATATTAATAGAGTCTGTAAATTCTCCCTCTATCATAACCTTTGCTGTTTGCTTAGTATATGGCGTCTATTGCTTGGATAAATTTTTTGGCAAAGCCCATCTGTTCCAATAATAGTATCATAAATCTCCAATTCACATTATCAAATGCCTTTTGAGCATCTAAAAATATCAAAGCCATTTGCTTTTCGGGGTGTGCCTCATAATATTCCAAAGTGTCCAGAATTACTCTTATATTGTCTTTGATTTGTCTTTGATGCGAATGCTCCGATGGTCGGTAGGCCTCACCCTACTCGATCGCGTCAGGAACGAAGAAGTGCGTAGACGGTTCAACGTCGTGCCCATCTCCACGGTCATGAGGCAGTCCCGGCTACGATGGTTCGGCCACATGAGCCGCGCCAAGGAAGAATCTATCATCAAATCTGCAATGAAGGTGACTGTCGGAGGAGCGAGACCGCGTGGTAGACCTAAGCAACGCTGGATGGACACGATCAAGGCCGATCTAGAGATCGCGAAGGCAGACCCGACATACGTGGTAGACAGAGAGGTGTGGAAGCAGTACTTAAGGACATTAGCGGACCTCGACCGAGCGCGAGACAAACGCTGAAGAAAAAGAAGAAGATTGTCTTTGATTTGTCTCTTTGGCAGAAATCCATTTTGATCTGGATGAACAAAGTTATTTAAGTATTTTTTAAGTCTTTCTGCCAAAATTGAAGCAAAGATTTTATAGTCTGCATTTCGTAAAGAGATAGGTCTATAGTTCTTAATTTGCAGTGGATCAGCCTCTTCTTTTGGAATAAGTATAATATAAGCTTCTGATCATGTTTTAGGTATCATCTTCTTTGACATAGCTTCATTCATGACTTCTAGCAATGGAATGCTCAACGACTCTTGTAATGTTTCATAAAATTCTGCCGGAAGCCCATCTGGACCTGGTGCTTTCCCATTATTTTGCTTCTTAAGTGCTTCAGTTAATTCCATCATTGTTATACTACTTTCTAACATTTTTTCAGTCTCTTTAGGTATCTTAGGTAGATACTGTATCTATACTGTACAGTATTCTGTAAATACTGTTTAACTTTTTTCTCCTCGATATTCTCCTGCTTATATAGTTGTCCATAGAAATCTCGAATAATTTCCTTTTTCTCTTTATTGCCATAACAAACTTGGCCTTGATCATCTATTAACTGTAATATTTTCCTTGATTCTTTCTCTTTTCTCAATTTGTATGCTAGCCATCTACCTGGTCTATTTGCATCTTCAAAGTAATTCTGTTTAGCACTTCTAATTTTCCGTGCCAGTTCTTCTTTCTCTATTTGACCCATTTTATGTTTAATTATATCCAATTTTAGTTTAATGTCCTTTTTCTGTGGCATTTTTTGTAATCCAAGATATTCAATCATTTAATTCTGCCATCACCCCTTTCTATCACACAACATCTCTTTGTACATTCTATTTTTTTTGTACTCTAATTTGTAGCCTTAATATTCAGTTTTGAAAAACTTGGAGATTTTGGTGGTTTCATATACTGCATTAACCATTCATACTATCATTGTTTAGTCATTTTTAGCATTATGTATAGTTTTATCCATTGATATATTAATAACCTAGATTTATATTAGATGTTATATATGTCAAGTCATAAAATATTTCTATGGTCATTTTCTGCCAACAGAAAGGGAGCGGGGAAAGAGGTTTGAAAGAGCAGCGCAGCAGCTTGGAAATCCAAAGTGCATTCCATACAGGGATAGTAACAAGGTGACTGAAGTTTCTGCCATGCAAAAATCTAATTAGAGAACATGAACTGTTGATGTAATTCCCCGTTAGGAGAATGAGCGCATACAGGGAGACGTATTTGAGAGAAGTGTTTGAATAATACACACACAGCACACAGATACACTGTACAGTAAATGTAGGTTTTTACTTCCAGAAAGGTTTAAGCAAAGTTCAAAATAGGCAGTCCAAAGTCCAAAGTCATTCACAGGTAAATCAGTCAGTTTTTGTGAACATTTATCAGTAACAAATACATATCCCATCATTCTGAACCTGCTCCCTACAATTTTTCCCATTCAGAAATGCATGCTATTGTAATGCATGAGATTTTTTAAATCCTTTAAGAGTTTTAATAATTCCTGTATAAACACTTTCATGTTGAAGTTCAACAGTGAATGAAATCTTCATTACTTTGGTTTTAATCATTAGTATATATAACACTGTTTAGCTACTAAGGCTTGAACCAATCAATACACATTGATTAATTATTGTATCTTGGCTTCTTCAAAGACTTCAAAGACTATTCAAACAGATGTTTTAAAACTATACATTTTGTGCCTGAATGCAGGTGTGATTCAGATTTACAGGTCTAATTTTCCATCAAAAATCAATGATTCATACAGGAATCGAAAAGAATTAGTCAGATCACTATGGGGAAATGAGCCACAATAAATCATCTCTTGAATAATGTAGAGTAAAACTCAGATTTGAAGTTATCACGAATGAAAAATGAGTACAACCTGTCCTATTTCTAATGTTTTTTTTCATTTGGGAATAGAGTATAATACTCATAAATTACATAAACCACTCTGTTAGCTGAGCTGTGGAAAGGGGTTATATGCCAGGCATTAAAAGAACTGTCAGAAGAAATGTGTAAAGTGAAAAGCATTAAAGTTATTTTTATTTCTACATGTATGCTTTTAAAAATTGTATTGGATTAGACGCCACATTGCCAGAGAATGTGTTTTCTTAAAGCTGGATAGGCCACACCTTTCTTCTTCTTTGATCTGCTAATCACAAGAAAATCTCAAAGCTCAGTCAAGACCCTGCCATTTGCATCTAAGGCCATAGTGGTAGTTGTCAATTCTGGTTTATCACTTTCTCTTCAGCTCTGAAAAGGAAATAGTTATTGCTGCATGAACTGGATTGTTTGCATTAGTAGAGTCAGAGAAAGGCTCACATAAGGTTGTAGATGTCATACCAATGAAAGGTGTTCCATGCACAGAGAACAATTCCAGATTTAAAGATAGAGAAAGATTAGCAAGCAGCTTTAAACTATCTTGATTTCATCTTCCCAGTTCTCTACTGCAGTATAGATGAAATATTTGTTATAATAATTGGGAACCCAGAATATAGTGTGCAGCCAGATTCAAGCCTGCTCTTGAAAGCTGTAGACATAAGGCAGAGATTAGAAATGCAACGGAATGAAGCAAAAAAAGAAAGAGAGATAATATAATTAACTATCTCTTAGAATTCTTTCCTTGACATCTAGTTAAACAAAGAATCTGCATCGTAAGTGCAATTCATTTATCAAGTATTAATTTGTCTGTTCTTAGAGATGGCAATGACAAAAAGTTAATGTTCCATTTAATATTGCTTTTCCCTAGTGATAAGCTCAGCCCCAGAAATAAACATTATATATTTTTATTGTTGACAAACAGCCATTTGACTTTTCGTTGCACTCCTAGCTTATGTTCCTGAAATAATAACACTTTATTTCTTAAATAACACATTCATGATTTATTTTTAATTTGCTTAGGTGTCACACTGAGAATGCAAGGAAATTAGCATTTTTTTTAAAAAAGGTTAGATTTCTGCATTAAATTGTCTGTTCTTTATGTTAATATACCTCAGATTGGTGCCATCCAATTTTACTGAAATTCAGCTCCTGTTGTCCTCAATCAGCATGAACAAGGGCTATGCTATCTGAGAAGGATGTTAACTCCAATCCATTTAAAGGCACCAGCTGCAGAAGGCTGTGGTTTGTTTTTTTTGAAAATTTTATTTGGGTTTTCACAAAAAAAAAACCCATAATACAAATAAAACATCTTTTTTTGAAAATAGCATGGTCCTGGGTTACACTTCTTCATACAGACACAAACTCAATTTCATGCTCACTTTTATGTTCTATTCCATAACTTATTATTGTTTTACATTTTCTACATAGTTTTTCTCCTCTCTTAATTTTCTCAATTTTATTTTAATTATCTCATCTCAATTCAAATCATTATATTTATACTTTTGTCTGTCCTGTTTCAATTTCATATTTTCTTTTCTCATTAAACAAATTTTCTCCTGTAGTTACTAATTGGAGTATGACACCTTTATATCTTTTAATTTTATCCATTCAACTCTTATTTAAGCTTCAATATATACCTTGAGGTTATAACATTCAATATAATACATAACTTCCAATCGAATTCTGCTTGGTACATTCTTAAAATACACACTATATTCTTAAAAAGTGATTATAAATATATTTAATTAAAACACTCATTCCATTCCAATTCAGTTCTATCATTAATATTCATTAAA
Organism: Pseudonaja textilis; assembly: GCF_049901715.1. Lineage (NCBI taxonomy): Eukaryota > Metazoa > Chordata > Lepidosauria > Squamata > Elapidae > Pseudonaja > Pseudonaja textilis. The sequence continues at coordinate 62,503,599 of NC_141991.1, read as the reverse complement.
GTCTTAACATCTTTAACATTTCTTTTCAATTAAATATCATACTTCCTTGGGAACACTTATAAGCTTTCCGTAATTATTTTTTCCCCCTATTTCTCTTCCCTTATATTTTATAAAACATTAAATAATTAAAAAGTTCCCATCCTTTCCTAATTCAATTCTCTCATTCATTTAATTTCATTTATTTATTAACAAACATTTCACTAGATTACAATAACTATGTTATCTATCATTTTAATCATACATTGTTTCATATTTTCTAAAATTATTTCTATTTCTAATATAACAATACTATCATACGTACCTTTGCAGAATCCCTTTTTCAATTAAATTTTCACCCATTATCTCTAAATAGGCCCTGTTTCTCTATATTTTGCTTCTGTCCTTTATAACTTCTTTTCCTTTCCTTCTTCCCTCTCTTCTTCTCCCTCCCCTTTTTACCCCTTGTCTCTCTACTTCTAATTATCTCTTCTGTATTCCCCTCTTCTGTTGTTTTCTAATATTATACTTATTTTTCAAACTGTTCTTCCTTTTCTTGGTTGTTTTTTTTCAAATCTTAAACTTTTCATTCTCTTTCCCTCCTTTCCTTTTTTTCCCCCACATAAAAAAAAATGGAGAAGGCTGCTTTATGCAGTCACATATCTAGGTTTGGTCCTGAAAGCTGATTAGAAAGGCAGAAATGAATTCTAAATATAGGTAGCAGGTATAGACTCTCCCTACTTGGGCAGCGGGTGGACTAGATGACCTATAAGGTCCCTTCCAACTCTGATTATCTGTTATCTGTAGCACAATCCTGGTTCTTTTAACAACTGCCTGTTATATCTTTCTTGGCAAAGTTTTTGAAAGAGATTTTGCATTTTCTTCATCCAATTGGCTTTGTGCTTAAGGCAGGACTGGAACTCACAGTCTCCCAGTTTCTAGCCTGTTGCCTTAACTACTGCCACCCTTGCCTTTGACACAAAGCCAGCTAGGTGACATTGGGCTGATCAATCAATCACACTCTCTTAGACTTGTCCAGCCAATTGTCAGAGTCAAGACTCTCTCTCTCTCCCTCTCCTTCTCCCTCTCCCTCTCCCTCTCTCTCTCTCTCTCTCTCTCTCTCTCTCACACACACACACACACACACACAAACTTCAAGTCAGTAGCTTTACAATCTTTTATTATACACACTCCTTCCATCAATCTGGCTGTCGATCACCATCATCATCCTTGATGTTAGTTATGGTAAAACACATATTATTGCCAAAAAGAAAAAAGAAAACCTAACATAAAGTCACTGTTGAATTTTGTACAACTCAGTGGACATTTTACTTTTTATAAAGCCAATAGTTGTGTTTTTTTAGAAATAATAAATGTGTGTGTGTGTGGGTGTGTGTATAAATGCACAGTAGTCTTTTCCGCAAAAGAAATCCATTTGTTGCCTAGCCATAATACTTTTTTCATTGCATTTACTCTTTTCTCTCATGGTATGGTCACTACCCATTAACCTTCCTCCCGCTCTTGCACAAAATGCCCAGCTTCTCACATTTATTGGGTCAGTAACTGTCATTTCTTGTTTTGGAACAGCCTGGTAGGAATTGCCAATTTAACCAGAAACCTTAAGCAAAAACAGGATTACAGGACAGCAAGCAAAGCTAGTTTGCTCCCAAAGACACTTTTATAGGTTTCATGGACATTATTTTATTTTTTTGCTATACAGTAGGCATAACCCAAATTCTTCCTGGATTATCCCAGTTAGATTAGTATTGTGATAGTAAAATGAATAGATATCCTTTATTTTTATTGATGCATTAGGTGTGTATCCCCAGAGGGGCAGGTCTCCAATTCCAGAGGGAAGTTAACTTAGAGCTCCTGGAATAGAGGTGGCCATGGCATGCAGAGAGAATAATTAAAGCAGGCCTGATCTGATGTTGGGAGATAATGGATAATTTACACAGAGGGAAGTAATCTCTAAAATCAGGAGATGCCAGGCCATGTAGGGTTTTTATCATTTGTAACAACTTTAAGCAGGGATTGATTGATGACAAGGCTAGACTGCAGCATATGAGTTATCACAGATGTTAAAATTAAATATAAATCCTTGCCCTGAAACTGGTGTGTCATTTTGCTGCAATTCACTATGGTAAGCGGGATAAATTAAGGATTCTAGTTTATCCTTGTTCTCTGGAGCAATTAAAAGAATCAGCAACTGAAAGTATGATATCCCAAATGGAAGTCATTTCTATATTTCTTGTTCCATTAAAATATTCTCCATTAGAATAACTATAAAGAGCAGAAAAATGGGGGAGGGAAATGATTTACAGCAATAACTGTAATAAATGAATGAGAAATAGATTCAGCTAAATTTCTAGGTGATATAGCAGTGGATTAGCATTTCTTTAGTGTCAATATTATACTATGCCCTCCTGACTGGAAAATTTTGATGTTAAATCTTCCGAAATCAATTTCAAGTGACATTAGTCAATTAGTGAAAAACAAAATTAAGCATTTCAACCATTTCTACCCTATGTTAGAAAATACAGCATTTACTTTTGGGCAAAGGTTTGTCCCCTGTGCTTGCTGCTTGGACTCCTGGATATTTTGTTACCAAACTACATCAGTGGTTGCCAACCAGTGGGCCAGGGCCCACTGGTGGTCCGCGAGAAAATGTTGGTGGTCCACAGAGAAATGTCCCCCCCCCAAAAGCACTTTCCCCAAAGCAATTAATCCAGGCTGCATGGGAACTCAAGGCTGTGCCACCCACATGGCCCACCCACCCGCTGGCCCACACCCTTTGGCCGAGCACAAACCTTATCTTGAGTAGAGCCACGCAAGCTGGAACTGGAAGGCAAGATCAATGGCGGGGGATGGAAATCCACCCTGGGGTGGCTTGCTGACATTGGTGGGAAAGTCGGTCCCATATTCCAGAGCTGCAGTAGTCACAAGACTGGCCCTTTGGTCATCCCGGAGCAGCTGCTCCAGTCCATGACAGGCCGGTGCACCCGGGTGAAGGAGCAGCTGCTCCGGGTTGACCAAAGGGCCAGTCCTGTGACTACTGCAGCTCTGGAATAAGGGACCGACATTCCCACCAACATCAGCAAGCCATCGTCAGTCAAAATTCATATTAGTGGTCTGCGGGATTTAAAATTATGAGTTTGGTGGTCCCTGAGGTCCAAAAGGTTGGCGACCCTTGAACTAGATAACATTTTCCATGGGATTTTTGAGTGAAGTGTCATTCATTTATTCATTTGTTTAGGTTCACCAGTCACAAGACCAACTGACTAACCAACCAGTCACAAGAACAACTCACCACCCAGGATCTATATAAACAAACAAGACACTTCACCCCAAAACCCCAGTGAAGATGTTACTAAGTTTGGTAACAAAACATCTGGGAGCCAAGCAGCACACCAGAAGGACAAACTTGGTAACATCTAACAGTATTTATTTTAAAATTGTTCATACCAGGAGGATAAGGTTAAAATAAATTAAATAAAGATAGCAAAAATCTGGGGAACTGTCACACACTTCATATCTGTAAGCTAAATAAATTATAATTACAATTAAATCAGGTTTGGATGATAAGGGAGTCCACGAAATACCACTTTGCATTGCAGAGGAGAAAGGAGAACTTTAATATGATCTATCTTTGAGAGTCTCATCCCCAGTCCTGTAACGATTGAGTTTTATTTTTGTCTTTTCAGTAATAAATTAAAATCTTTGGTATTATACGATCAGAAGAGTAAAAGGCATTCAATTCAGTGAATCAGCTGACACCAAGCATTTAGCAGACATGTTTTCATGTGGATAGTTGATGCGAGTTAAGACATCAGACATACAACTAAACTTAGTTCCTCTAATAGCACCATCTGGAATTACCCATGCTTCCAGGATAGAAGTCCTTCTATCACAGGACTTCCTACAGCCTATTTGTGGAGGAGATCCTAATTAAACTTTTGTTTATTTGAATATGTGTTCAAGGATGACCAAGACTGTTTCCAAATGTAGCAGATGTTGTTTGTGAATGAGAACTACTAAATTCTTCATTATTTTTGGAGTATAATTTCTTGATATCTCTAATCTGTCCAAAGCAATGAATTAATGAGAAAATGAAAATAACTCAAACAATTACAACCAAGTTAAAAATACAGTATATTGGTAGTGCTCCAAATCATCATTCATAAATTCACCCATTAATTTTCATCTATTTATTTCAAAGTTGGCTAATTTATTTCAAAAAATGTTGGCCAAGAACAAAACAGGAGCAAAGCCAAGCAAAGTACGCTTTCCCTTGTGGTTAGCCAATGGGTTCCTGAAATGGATCTTTTCATCCTGCTGATCTTAGAATCCATAAGTTTATATTGAAGGTCCTTTATATGATTAGACCTGAGCTGCATAGAGCTTTAGAAATTCAATGGTAAGGACCTTCCTGTTGGTTAAAAGTCAATTATGGATCCAACCCATTCAGGTACTCTTTTTCAGAATATCTGTCTGTCTGATCAAAATGGGAAACATGTAAAACTGATATTTTCCACAGGAATTTCAATTAGTTGGATGAATACAGGAAGAATGATTGTAGAAGATCCACTCATGGCCATACTGAACATATAAAATTTGTTTTATTAGTTGTAGCACATAATTTACTTATAACTATACAAATTAAATTTCTTTTATTCATGTACAAATGAACAAGAAGCTAAATAATGGTTCAAATTCCTACAATACTTCTCTGGTTCAGAGGTTTTGCTTATATCTGAGCAGTGAATGTAGACCTGGAGAACCTGAATGAAGCTCAGTGAGATTTCCCAATTAGATCATCTCTTTTCTGTTCCAATTTCTTCTGTTTCCTTGGAATCAACATTCATCAGTGTTTACCAGTGGGCAATTCCTCGTCTTTGAAAGGCTTCTTATCAGCTAAAGGTAAACATGACGAGCATTTCCTTCCACAGTGCTCTGAAATGGAGCATTTCCAACATCTGAAAACTCCTTTCTCCCTCTCAAATGCTGTAATATAGGAGCTTACTGCTCCGAAGGAGAATAATAATCCAGAGGTTGAAGCTTTATCTCGCTTGAGCAAGACTTAGATGGAAAACAAATGGGAAGGAAGTGTGGGAGATGTGGCAAAGCTGTGGAATAGTTTGCTTGGCAAAAGAAGCAGACTTCTCAGAGGAAGGTTATCACTTGTGAAAATAATTTAGCAGTGCTGCAAAAGCAACAGAGTGTCATGTGCATCATGAGCTTTGGAAGCAGCACAGGCATTAGGGTTGCCTAAAGCACATAAGAATGTGATGGAGAAAGTGGAACAGTGCAAAAGAGAGTGGGATGGAGTGTTCTAATTCTCGTGTGGTATTCTTAGATTCCTTGTTTAATTCAGGTCTTTTCACTGTACAGGTTTGATGTTAATTTGACAATCTGAGAAACAATGGCTCCTTATGGATGTCAGATTATATCAAGGAGCCTTGATGAACAGCCACTATATGAATGAACAACATTGTAGCCTTTCTGGTTTTATTTAGCTCTTCCCTTTGTGAGAACGAATAAAAAAACCAGAAAGGGATGGGTTTATTTCATGTTTCAATCTCAGATTGGGGATTAATATGAACCAGTACTGTAAATGGATTCCAAATGAGGTCAGTCAATCCTGCAAGTGATAGTCTGATTCTGATGAAGGAGGAGGAGGGGGGGAGGGGGAGGGGGAGGGGGAAGAAGAAGAAGAAGAAGAAGAAGAAGAAGAAGAAGAAGAAGAAGAAGAAGAAGAAGAAGAAGAAGAAGAAGAAGAAGAAGAAGAAGAAGAAGAAGAAGAAGAAGAAGAAGAAGAAGAAGAAGAAGAAGAAGAAGAAGAAGAAGAAGAAGAAGAAGAAGAAGAAGAAGAAGAAATAATAATAATCCATAGTCTAGGAATCGGTTTCTTTATTCATAATAAATATTTTTGCCCTTCTAGTGGGACAAAAATCCTCTATATGTGGCATGAATCTTTACAGTTTGGTGGCAACTTTAAAAGGAATTCTACCTCCCCACAATAAACTAGAAGAGGTTCTTGATTGATTTGAAAATGAATCTGTTTTCCCTGCCCAACAAAGAGTTTGAAGAAAATTAAAATGAAGTATGTAAAATATTTAACTTGGCTTCAGTCTATGCAAATCAGTTTTATGGCTTCCTCTGTAGTATTTTTCCTTTTAATTCAGGCATTAGATCTATAGTTTCCATCCAAGCCAAATTAAATCCAACTGCAGATAACAAGATTGCACCTTACTGTGCAACTATCAATCATACATCTGAAAGTGAATGTTATGTAAAGTTTACCCCAACCCATATTCTTAGAATTTATTGACAAAGAATATAACTGATGTCAAAGTAACTCTAGAAGAGTATGCCACATGTTTCCTTAAAGCTTTATCATATAATAGAGCTCTTCCTGCTAAACACAATTCTTGCACAGCATCTTTAAATATTTGTTCTTTTCCTTATAATTCTTCATGCTATTATAATATTGTCATAATATTTCCTTATGTGTTCCTTGTTTCTGTCTATTCTAACCTACTTTCCTTTCACTACATAATGTTTCTATACAGGTCAGGCCTCCCCATATTTATCACTTAGGCTTTTCCAAGATACCACTAGAATTCCCATCCTGGTTCCTGCCTTTTTTTTAACATATAGAATTATAAATTTTTGTCAGTGATTCTTACACTTTTTTTTAAATTCTATTTGCCTTCTGTGTAGATTCAACATTATGTCTGGCGCAGTAGCAGAAGTAGATAATATGTATTTTCTGGAAAAAAAACACATTTATTTAAATCCCCAAAGAAGACAGTGGCACAGCATTTCCATGTTGTTGCCAAGAAAAAATGAAATAGTTATATCAATTAAAGTCACATAAATTGATATTATTTCTTTCATTATATAAGTACAGTCAGTAACCATTTTCTTCATATGTATGAAACAATCTTGAAAGCCAGTTTGGTGTGGTGGTTAAGATATCAGGCTAGAACCTGGGAAAACCATGTGTTCTACTCCTGCTTTGGATACAAAGCCAGCTAGGTGACTTGGGTCAGTCACTCTTTTCAGCCCTAGGAAGGAGGCAATGCTAAACCACTCCTGAAATCTTGCCAGGAAAATTGAATAAACAGTTGCCAAGATTCAAGTTTGATTCAAAGCAAAAGGACACACAAAATTAATTGTAGAACAACAGACTGCACTTTAACCTACCTCACAATATCAGCCTCTAATATAGATAGATAGATAGATAGATAGATGATAGATAGATAGATGATAGATAGATAGATAGATAGATAGATAGATAGATAGATAGATGATAGATAGATAGATAGATGATAGATAGATAGATAGATAGATAGACAGACAGACAGACAGACAGATAGATATAGGCTTTTCTGGCACCTCTTGTCTTTTAAGTATTTTATTTGTTTTTGTTGTGCTCCGCTGCCACTCAAGTCAGAAGAGTCAGGGAGATGGAGGGGGTGCCTGGGTTACCCTTGGGGTCTGGAGAAGGCTCTGAGGAGCAGGTCTCAGAGCCAAATGCAAAGCAGGGCCCATCTACTCACACTCAGAGAGACAGCTGTTTTCAGGGCCTCTCCCCTGAATGAGGGGGAGGAATAGCTTGGGCCTGTCCCAGATGCGTATATGTGCAGAGAAGTGCAGAGAGAAGAGCAACATAGGACTCGGGGCCAACTATCCAGGAAAAGGAGATGTTAACAAGCCCCTCCCGGGCTGGGATATAAGGAGGAGGGGTATGGGATGCGTGACAACAATTCATGCTCCAGAACAGTTCACTCCAGCTGATTTCTTGCCAGGATTTCCTTGCCACTAACCAGGTCGGTCAGGACTCTTTGTTGGAATTGAAATATCAAGTGAGGCTCCCTGAAGGAAACTCAGAGAATGCTATGGCTTGTGAATCACCTAAGGATGTGTGATCTGGAGCTTTGTCAATGAATGCTGTGTATTCCTGCCTTTCTAAATAAAAAGGGGTTTCTCCTCACAAGTAGGCTGTTGTGTGGGGCTCGTGAAGGCTGGATCAGAACAAGTTTATCAAAATATAAAATGCAGCCAATGAAAATATGAAAATAATGGGAAAACAGGGAAGGAAAGGGAGAAAAGGGAAAAATATAGGATAAAGAATGGGGGAGAAAAGCATTTTTCCTACTCCTTTTGGTGGAGTAGAATAAGGTAATAACATATTGTCTTGACTTTTTACTTTTACATAATAATATATACTAGCCATTTCTATAACCACAAACCTATCTAGCCAGCAAAACGCAAAATCAAAGATTCATTTTTTTTCCACCTCAAAGTCCAAAAGCAGTTTCCAAATAGAAACAAACAAACCAAAATCTTTTCTTGCACTTCTGCCTTTCTCATGGGAGCTGTGAGTAAGAGCCAGTGGATAATCTAGAGAAGTGTACTACAAGAGATGCTGCTTTGTGAGGCTCTGGAACAAGATACTTATTTTCCATCTTTTATATTTGATCAAGAAGAAATAGTTTTTCTCTGTATTGTTGTCCTAGCTCAAATTATTTCTTTGCTCTGCTATCAGATGCAGCCACATTTATATACAGGGACTTGGAAATGTCAAATGTAAGCCCAGGAGTGAAGAAAATGTTTAATTGTGTCTCATATCTCTATTTCTTGGTTGAAACAATTAATCTGTTCTTATTTCCAAGCCAATGCAATAAAGAGAAGGGTTCAGGCTTATTTTAGGAAAATGAAATACTTATTTAATCTTGATTTATTGTGTGTTATATGAAACTGAGATTAATATACTACCCTGCGTAATTTGAGAGGATAGGATACAAGGTAACATAATTTAGATCTTTTGTGAATATGCATTGTCCTGAATGTGTAGTCATCCAGGTCAGGGTTGTCCCAAAGGTGCTTTTTTTTTTTTCTTAAGAGGCAACTGGACTTTCTGGTTTTCTTTGAAGACAGTTCATTTCTCATCCAAGAAGTTTCTTCAGCTCTGACTGGAAAAGACACAGGCCATTCTTTTGAAGGCAACAAAGTCCATATTTTGGACAAAGCAGATCGCTGGTTTGAAAGAGGGGTTAAAGATTCCAAAGAGTTGGAAGGGACCTTGTAAGTTGTCTAGTCCAACCCCCCACCTAAGCATACACCATTTCTCCAATCTCTTCTTTAAAGCCTCCAATGATGAAGCTCCCACAACTTTTGAAGGGAAGTTGTTCCATTGGTTGATTGTTCTCACTGTCAGAAAATTTCTCCTTATTTCTAGGTTGAATCTCTCCTTGATCAGTTTCTATCCATTATTCCTTGTCTGGTCTTCAGGTGCTTTGGAAAATAGCTTGACTCCCCTCCTCTGTGGCAGCCCCTGAAATATTGGAAGACTGCTATCATCTCTCCCCTGGTCCTTCTCTTTACTAGACTAGCCATGCCCAGTTCCTGTAACCATTCTTCATATGTTTTAATCTCCAGTCCCCTAATCATCCTGGTTGCTCTTTATACTTTTGCTAGAGTCTCAACATCTTTTTTATAGTTTGGTGACCAAAACTGGATGCAGTACTCTAGGTGTGGTCTTATTAAGGCTTTATAGAGTGGTATTAGTACCTCCTTTGATCTTGATTGTATCCCTTTGTTAATTCAATTTAGGATTGCATTAGCTTTTTTGGCTCACACTGCCTACAAACTGCTTGCTCATATTTAACTGGTTGTTTACTAAGACTCCAAGATCCCTGTTACAGTTACTGCTATTGAGCCTGGTTTCACCTATTCTATGTCAAAATTGAACAGCCTCTCTTAGCAGAGGGGGAGGGATATGATATCGTTTATCTCCAATCTACAACACGGTCCTTTCAACAATTCCAAGAAGGCTTCACACCAATTTGCACCACTCAGGTGACCCTGATGACACAGATAACCTCCAGGTGACCTTAACGACCCACTAAAAGAATGCAAATGTCCAGCTCTCTTCAAGGAGTATAAATTCTTCCATTCTCCACCATCCAGTCAGAGCGGAAGCTTCTTGGATGAGAAGCGAAAACGTCTGCAAAGAAAAACCAGAAACTCCAGTTGTCTCTTAGAAGAAGTATACACATTTGGGACATACATTGTCCTGTTATTTTTTAACTCCATGATATATAGCCACATCATTTTTCATTCACTTAAAGGATTTCATCCTCAGGTCCTAAATAAGATATAGGCTATAATCCTAATCTTTGCACTAAAATTGACGGAATAACTTGGGCGGGGGAAGTGAAATGAGAAAATGCTTGTGACGGTGTTTTAGAGATCAGAACATATGAAAACATTTAACAAATTATTCAACATTGAGATGGGATGAATACTCTAGGGATGCTAGACAGTGTTAGTTGGGGACCCGACTGTCTTATCCAGGTGATGCTGTATTGTTGGTTGAGAATCCAAATTATTTGAAGCACGTATTAGCTAGATTGTATGAAGCAATGAAGAGTATAAAACTAAAAGGTATTCTATTGAGGATGTAAGTAATTATGTTTGACTGTGAAAATAGAATTAAAGGTTATAATTTATGTGTAACTGATGAAGAATAAAAGCAGCAGACACGTTGGTCTGAAAAAAATGATAAATTTTAGATGTCGAAATGCTTGTTAGCAAGGTACTGAGTAGCATGTTGTATGCCCAAAGATATTCCTTTACTGGTTTCCCTGAGAACAGCCACCTGTACAGCATGACATGGAGCAGTAACTAATGTTAAGATATGCCATCCAAGGGGAGAAGAAGAAACTTGATCATTTACTTGGTGTTCATGCCTCTGGTTAGATAAAGGAGGATTTTTAATATTTAATGTTTAAAGAGACTACTTTCTCTAACCTCCCTTAAAATGAATAGAAACTGCATATAATTTGTTGAGAACAAAAATATCTTTTAAAAGAATTATATGTAGATCAATTTAAAATAATCTGATGAATGATCTAAGTGTGTAAGTAAACTTTTTGAAGGCAAAAGGGACATGAAGTATGCACTGATTTTTATTTATTTATTTAATTTTGCAAACTTATATACAGTAATGCCCATCTTACAAAATGAGTGATTTTGGGGGTAACAATTTGTATGCTATTTAATTTCTTTATAGTGCTGGAAGTTTGAGAATTATTTCTTTTTCTTTTGGCTAAACCATTAAACGTCTAAATCTAAGGGCAGGAATTAGTCTAGTTATTATAACGAAGTATTTTTTTATTGCTGAAACATGGTTAAATATCAGTAATATGTGGGTGGCATCTAACATTATCTCTCATTTTCTTCTACCTTCGAAAATGCCTTTCCAGTTAAGAATCAGTATGACATGTTAGCAACCGACAACATCAGGATAATTATTGTTACAAAACAAAACTTTAGACCCTGCCTAGGATTTAGAAGAAACCCCTTCGGGTTTTTTAAACCAATGGCTTGCCAGAAAAATTTCCAAGTATACTAGCTGCTCATTGGTCAATTAGTAATGATTATCACCTTGTTTTGATACTTTTCTGCCCTGTTTGAAATGACTGCAATGAAACAATCAAGAAGAAACAATAATTAATATTGTAGCATAGGAATTACTAGAAAACTTTTTTCTACAAAATGTATGTATATAAGCTAAAGAGAAATACTGTACAAAATATTACAGTAGAGCCCTTCTGTTACGATGAAATCTTTCCGAAGCACAAAATTCTATTGTGGATAACTCTAAAACTATTTTTAGTTGAGCACCACTAATAGTATTTTCATCTACAAAGCTTGCAGTGGCCTCTCTTGCTATTGAACTGTTTCTAGGAATCTGTAGCCAACTTAATGTACAATGTTTAACAACATATTGTAACCTCGTATCTGTATCTGCTTAGGTTATTCCCATGAGGAGAAGTCTCAGAAAATGATTGTAGCAGGAACATTAATGGAAAGACTTCATTGACAATAATGTATCCATAATATTTATGGCAGCCTTAATATATCAGTGCTGTGTTGGCACAGTGGTTAGAATGCAGTATTACAGGCTAATTCTCTGAATTCCAAGCAGTTTGATTCTGACTGGCTCAAGGTTGATTCAGCCTTCCATTCTTCTGAGGTCAGTAAAATGAGGAGCCAGATTGTTGGAGGTAATATGCTGACTCTGTTAACTGCTTAGGGAGAGCTGTAAAGCACTATGAAGCAGCACATAACTCTAAGTGCTATTATTTAATATAACCTTTAATAAGGTAGTCTTTATAAAGAAGGAGGGTGATTCTGTTTGGTATAAGAGGGGACAAATAGATCTTCTGAAAGGCTTTCAGAACTCAAAAATTATACCAGCTGCCCAGAGTCGCTGTAAGTCTGGTGGCATATATCCAGGGGTGGGGTGGGATTCTACCAGTTCACACCTATTTGCTAGAACCAGTTGTTAACATTCTAAGCAGTTCAGAGAACCGGTTGTTAGAAGAAATTACTGGCTTAATCCTGTAAGGAAGGCAGGAAGGAAACATTCTGGTGTTGCTTACAGAAACTGCTTCTCCATTAACCCTTATTACATTCTTGGCAGGACTAGACTTCCTGTCTCAGAAACATCTCTGGGGGGTTTTCCCCTCCCTTGCTGGTACTTTGCTTGTGTGGAGTGATCATTCAAAGTTACAGTGGCACTGAAAAAAGTGATTTATGACCATTTTTCACACTTATGCCCTGTCCCCACAGTCTTGAGAGGCCAGGCAAAGAGATGCGTGCCTGGATGTGAGTGATATTGAGTTGGCCATGCCCAGCCAATAACATGACCACCAAGCCATGTCCACCCAGTCACATGACCACCAAGCCATGCCCACCACCTAAGCCACGCCCACAGAACCAGTTGTTAAAAATTGAATCCCACCCCTGCATATATCTTAGATAGATGATAGCCAAGCAGGCAGGCAGGCACCCTACAGCAGTAAAGTAGCATTCCTGAAATACTTGATACATCTTCTGGTATGGCTTCTCTTAAAAGGCTGACACTCAGTGACTAAAATTCTAATACCAGCATATCCATAAAATTAGCTTCCACTTTGCTGCCATGTCATCCCGTTATACAGGAAATGACTCTGTATTTATGAAAGTGTTAGGAGTAGGAGATCAAAAATATGCACTTAAAAACTTAAGTGATTTGATTCATTCACTCCTGGAACAATTGATATGTCCTTGCACCAAAATCCTTGTAGGAAGAAATTCTTAAATAGGTTTAGTATTTGCAAGGATATTGCTAGATATTTTTCTCTGAAGTGACATTCCAGTGCAGGACAATGGTTGAAAAATAGCATCATATATTTGAAAGAAAGTATTGGGACTTTTATCCATCTTTTGAATAAGAAATAAGATTGCAGATGTCTTAAAACCATTTTTTTATCATGCATTTGTCTTTTCACCAGAATGGAGTAAAAACTTTTCATAATCTGACCGTAAAAGTTCTGCTCATTAACAAAAAATAGTGATCGAAGAATGAAAACCTATGTCAAGACCAGCTGAAATAGATTCCATTGAAATATAACAGACGGTAAACCTATGAAATTAACAAATCTACTAACATTAATTTTATGTTATTATAGGCATCTGGTTTCAGCAATGACCATCATCCAACATCTTAAATCCAGACAACCATACAATATAGTTCTAAATCAGTTGTAGGCCAGTTAATTAATTTTTCTACTGCAGTTGAAAATGTTCATTGATTTCTCCGTGAGTTTTTACTTTCTTGCATTCCTGTTTGACAGAATTTCAAGATTTGCTTATAAACCTTGTAGCCAGAAGTCATTAATGATACCAATCAACATCAGTAAAGACAGAAGTATTTTGTCTTCTGCTTTTTTCTCTTTTTCAGTCAAATGGAATTACAGTATTTCTCTATGCAGTATTCATTTGTGCCTGTGACTGCAGAGTTCATAAATAAAACTAAATTCCATGCAGACAATTCCACCCTTGGGCACCTGTATCTTAGAATTACTTTCATGCAGAAAAATAATAATTTAAATATTAATCAAAGTTGATCATTATACATGAATCCTTTTATTAATATTTTGATTCTGTGACATTTAGTATTTTAAAGATTCATCGTGGTTCAGAGTCATGAGTCAGATGGTTATAAAAACAGATTACATGTATTGAATTATTCAATTGTGATTTATGTATTTTAATCAAATTATTTATTCTTCCTAGCAACATAATACTAACATTTTTTTGTCAACTACTGAAATTATTGTGATAAACATCTATGTTGTTCTGGCATAGTACAAAAACATTGTTTATAAGTTTTGGTTTTCCAAAATAGAACTAACTAGGCTGTTTAATATATATATTTGAAATTACAATTCTTTCACCTGGAATTTCTATTTTCTTTTATTTTTAAGATGTTAGCCTATGTTAATACAGATGCATTAAAGAGAGTGTGCAGATGTCTTTGAATTATTTTATACTGTAGAAATAACAGCACATTTAGAATCATGGCAGCAAACCTGATTTGCCACTAAATATTCATTGTAAAAGAAATTGTAACTGATTTGCTCTCTGCTGAAATATGTTTAAATAATGGTTACATTTCTCAGTGTTAATGGGAGTGAGATACATACTTCTTTTCTACCATTGATTTACACTTAATATATGTAAAAACACCCCTAAGAATAGATACATTTCATTTTCTTCCTAATAATAATTCTTTAATTTAGCTTGTATTACTCATAAATAACAGTTGTTGATTGAAGAGAGCCAAATATTAATAGGTAACAAACAAGACTTATTTAATGCCTGTTTTGGTTTATTTTTCTCCAGTACGAACATATGTATTACATTAAAAAATTGTGAAAAGCCAAATTAAGCTTAAAATTTATAGCAATATTGTCAGAGAATATTGATTTAATATGAATAAATTTCATTCTCCAGAGCCAGATAAATCTTACATTATTGAAAGAGAAAGTTGAATAAAGTTTTATGTATTATTTTTAGAAATACTGGATAATTGGTAAAAGACCAGATGACTACAGTATTGTATTTATTCTCACAATTGGGGAGAAAGGAATATTAAGTCAGAGCAGCATCGATACTAGAGAAAGAACATTTAGAATAAATCATAACTGGATGGTTCTGTAAAATCCTTGAAAACAGTGTGTTACTTATCAGAGGTCACCATAGATTTGTTAATAACAAATTTTGCCAAATTAATCTTGTGTTATTTTTTATTGCAATTTTCTCAGTGGATTAGGTAAATGCTGTATAAATAATACATCACGATTTCAGCAAATATTTGACATTCTGATTAGAAGGTGAATTAAATGTGATTTGGATGGCCTGACTGTTAAGTGGATGCCTGACTGGCTCAAAAATTATACTCAGGAAATGCTCATCAGTGATTTCTCATAGAAGTAATTGTGGGGCAGTGGTGGGATTCAATTTATTTTTTTTTGCTACCGGTTCTGTGGGCGTGGCTTGGTGTGTATGGCAGGGGAAGGATACTGTAAAATCTCCAGTCAATCTCTAGTCAGAGGTGGTATTTGCCAGTTCTCTGAACTACTCAAAATTTCCACTACCGGTTCTCCAGAACTGGTCACAACCTGCTGAGTACCACCTCTGATGTGGGGTAACATAAATTGCTCATCAACAGTCAACCCTGACTTGATGGCACACAATCAGTCCTCACAAGGTTCAGGTCTGGGCTCTTATTCCTCAATATTTTTAACCACTTGGATAAAGGTTGATAAGCAATCTGCTATGAATTTCTGTTCTCAAATGCAATAGTCTGAGCAAGACATCCAGAAGCAAATAGTCTCATACCAGAGCAATCGAGCACCCAAATAGAGATTAGCACAGACAGAGCCTGGTTTCTAGTTTGTTACAATGGATGCGCAGAGGAAAAGGCATAAGAAATTGAACCTTGATTTCAGTCGAGATGAATTTGATAGACTGCAGTCAATGAAATTCTTTTATAATGGCTTCTTTAGCAGATAAGTAGGCACTCACCAATAGAAGAACATCTGAGAAGTAGATTTTTTTGGTAGTAATTTCCACAAAATGTTACCAGAGCATAGGGAATGTGCTTATGGCATTCCAGTGGCCATTGTTGGTATATCAGTCTAAACTAATAAAAACACCACAAGTCAACCAAATCTGATTTCATATAAAAGTCTGTTTTAGATAAATTCCAAAACTGAATGCCAGAGAAATGGCTATTTTTTTCCCCTGATCAACGTGAATAAAATCTGTAAACTTTTAAACTTAACTTTAAACTTTTTAAAATCAAGGCAGTTTGTTTAAAGCACCTTCTTTCAATGCGCATGACAGTAGAGTTCGACATAAAGTTTATTTTCTTCACTTGTGGTGAACACTTCAAAGGTAAAAAAGCTGTCAGAAAAAGGTGCAAAATTCACAATTCATTATTAAGGGAAGCACTTTAATCTAATAGAACATCAAAAAGTTTTTAAAAATCCTTTTACTCAAGTTTTCATGGCAGAAATACAGACAAGGTTTACCATTTCTTTTTTCTAGGATATTCTTTTGCTATCATTCCTAACAATCCTAGATTTCTCAGTGGTTTTCCATCCACACACTGGGTTGGCCCTGCTTAGCATTTTGTGGACCAGCCAACTTGCTTAAATGCTGCCATATAAACCCCACATTTAATGTTTATTTATGTTTTTATGTTTTTATTTAATTTTAGTAATTTTCTATCCGTAAGAGTAACCTTGGAAATGACATTGTAAAGATTGTAAATACAAATGTTTAGTGCATAATATTGCACTGAGATACACATTTTTTTCTTTCATTTGTGCAAGGAAAATATTAAGCAACCCTGACATGCTTCTACAGGGACTAATTGTATAAATATTTTACCTTTTCATTCGTACTCCCTTATGCCAGCCATTTTTAACCGTGTTCTTCTAAAAATCGAATAAATATTATATTGCAGCTTTGAATCACTGTCCCCGGTGCTTTTAAAACACAAATATAGTTCCAGGTTTCACCATACTGTATATTGGGTATTCCCTAGATAAAGACCTGTCCTTTATGGTAAAACCTGTGTTCTAATTACGATGCTGCTGTTTATAGGACTTAAAATAAAGATCATAAAATCAAAAATGTCTCTGAAATACAGATATTACGTATTTTGCCTAATTCTTTCTCAGAAGTGAGCTTCTGTGATTCTTAAAGGGATAATTCCAAAGAGAGAAACCCACTCTATTCCTGTTTCAATGAAAGTTCAGATAAGACTAAACTGCCAATTTTCCATCTCTTCCAATCCCACCAGCTCCCCAAACATATTCCACACTTAAGTTGGTGAAATGAAATGAAATTAGTGAAATGAAATTAAGAGAGGAGGGTTCCCCCACCCCCATTTCTTCTCCCTTCCTTTCCAGGACTTAGATGTGGTCTATGGCCCATAAAGAGTAAAAGAATGATGACCAGTGGCCATTCTGCCTTGGGTGTTTCCTAAGGTGGATTAGGAGAGGGGAAGAAAGACCAACTGCCTTGCTCATAATGTTCTGTTACAGAATAGCAGCATCCCCAGTTCCATCCATGAAAAAAATCAAGCTTGATTTCAGAACTGCCTAAGTAGTGGATCACCACCCAAACTCACGGTCTGATCTGAAAGAGGCTGAAGCTTGTCATATTGCCAAGTGCTCCGCAATGTTGTAAATGGATTAGTGAGAAGACTTGGCCTCCCAAGCGGATTTGAAGCACATCTAATATTTCCCCGTGTCAAAGGATGAGTGGAGAGAATCTTCGGAAGCTGGCAGTGAAATGAATACTCAGGAAACTCTGCATATACTTGACAACATGGAATACTAGTAAAGTTTAATTGGACATCATTGGGAAGCAGGAGAAAGGGAAATTATTAGACTTTTGATTAAAACCACAGTAACGTAATTTTATTTTCACTATCAAAGATGGCCAGTATAAGTATACGTTATTAGGATTTGGATTTAATATATCAGCCTTTTTAAAACTTTTAACATTGACTTGAAACTAATAAGTTAAGGCCGCTGAGGGAGAAATTAATCACTTTAAAATAGATCTTCCAATGATTACAGATGATTAAGCCATTTATGTAGTTGGCCCATTGAGAAATAATAGATTCCATTAAATTTATGTAAACAAGAAAACCTCCTGGTGCTAATAGTTATCTTGCTGAGTGTTATAAGGTATGAATTGACTTTTTGTTCTTATATTTCTTAATGAAACTTTAAAAAATACTTTATAGGACATTTATATAATGATCACTTTGAAGCCTAATCAAGATGCTTCTGAACCTATAATCCATCACCTGATTTCTCTGTTGAATGTTTATGGGGGGGAAAAAACTGGACTAAAAGAGGATAAATACTGTACAACAATTTATTGTTATTGAGCTATTTTATTTTTATTGCTGTTAAGCTATTTAATTGTTGCAGAATTTGTTTACAATGTCATTACATTCACTTAAATACCACTTTTCTTTTTTTCTTTATTTTCTTACATAACAAAATAAAATTTTGCAAATTACCATAGTTCAGATGCATTAGCAGCATTTGAAACACCTGCATTCTTTTCAGATTTGAAAATTGTTGAGGGTTTCTAAGTTTACTTTTACAGTCAATATGGGTTCAAGGATATGAATGCAATTTTGAATGATGTAAACTTTGCAACTTATCAATATGCAAAGAATCATGGACCTAGTAAGCATGACTGTAACGAAAAATATTATTTTTAATGATAGAAAAACAGCATCACTCCAGGTTTGAAATTTTGGGCTCAAAATATGTATTTCTTCTTTTTTTTCGGGATTGGCTCTCTATTAAGATAATAGAAAGTTAAATATTAAAACCGTTCAATTAAAGTTTAATGCTGTGCTTAAAAATTAAGCTCATGGTTTTATATGTCCTATAATACTTACAATGTTGTGTTTTTTCTCTTTTTCTGTATATAAAAGTAGTATAAAAATATTTAAAAATACCAGTAGAAGAGAATACTTGTAGCACAGGAATGAACCATGGAGTCCTTGGTGCACTCTGAGGTTGCTTGCTTTCTTGTAGATATTTCATACAAGTCGCAGTGGGGCACTGGATTAGTTCAGGCTAATTCTGCTGAATGCCAGCAGTTTGATTCTGACCGGCTCAAGGTTGACGCAGCCTTCCATCCTTCTGAGATTGGTAAAATGAGAACCCACACTGTTGGGGGCAATTATGCTGCCTCTGTAAACCGCCTGGAGAGGGCTGTAAAGCACCGTGAAGCAACGTACAAGTCTATGTGCTCTTGTTATTGCTATTACCAAACTAGGTAACATTATCAGTATCAGTAGGGAGTGGGATTTACTGTCATTCAAGTGGCTTGCCCTGTCAGCCCTGATGTCACCTAGTTTGTTAATGAAATGTCTGCAAAAAAATAAAAATAAAAAGTCTGTTATTACTAAATTAATCCAAGGAACACCATCTCTTGATTAGAATATTTAAGTTGAAAAGGTATGTATATTTCTGTTTTACCAATATCATTGTGCTCAAATATTGATTGACTGACTGATCCATTAATTCATTCATTTGCTGAACTGACATAGCCCAAAAGAGCTGCTAAAAGATTATTCTATTGCTGATATCCTTGTGTGACCTTTGTCCATCCTCTCTTATCCTATAAGCCCCATTTCGATATCTTTCTCTTCATTCTTTGGCATCAAAACAAAGTTTGGCCTCAAAGTTATTGTGTTAAAGCACACTTCCTCTGTTATGATGTATTGATTGATTGATTTGATTTCTATAGCTGCCCATCTCGAAAGTGACACTGGTGTTCATCATAAAAACACAAATTAAAACAGTATCAAATAAATATATATGGTCACCGAGTAAAACTATTGCCATTGCTGTTGGAGAAGATTGCCAAGAAATGGAACCCTTATCACCGTGATGGTGAACCTATGGCATGCGTGCCGGAAGTGGCACACAAAGCCACTTCTGCCAGCATGCGAGAGGTCGCCCAGAAGAGCCCCACTGTGCATGCGCGCGGACCACCCACCAGACAGCTGATCGTCGGTTATCTGGTGTGCATGTGCAGGGGGCGCAGGAGACATGAGCACATGCACAGAGATGCACGGGGCACACGGGATCACACAGAAATGTGCAGGGGGCATGGGGGGGCGCACACGTTGCTTTCTGGGTGCTGGCACACAATCACACGAGCGTGAGTACAATTTTTGGCACGGGAGCCCAAAAAGGTTAACCACCACTGCATTATCACATTTAGTGGCCCAAGGAACATAACCAGATCTTCACGGCCATACAAAAGGCCAGCTGTGTCAGGGTCATTCTAATCGCCTGCTGTTATTTGTATGCTTAATTTATACCCTGGCTTCTGGCCTAAGCTGCCCCCTTCAAGATAAAAGAAACTCATAAATGGAAGTGCTAAAGTTTAAGTCTACTTTGGGCATCCTCCTTCATAAAGAAGACTGTGGATTAAATTGGCCTGTTACACTGCAAAAAGCTTTTTTCCAGAGTGGGAGGTGAGTGAAAGGGTGTAGGCTGAAGCAACAAAAAGAGATACTTACAGTTTAAATGTGCTGCTAGCATTAAAAGCTCTTTTAGGTGCTTTTGGAAATGATTCTACAACTAAGCAAACAGTTTCATCTAATTAAGAACCTGTTTCATAAGCTCCAGATAATACTTTGCAACTTAAAGCGATTTTCCAATGGTTTTGAAACAAAAATAGTATTAAAGGAGCAGCTGTTGCTATTTACCGATCTAGAAATGTGTGATTAGAATAATTAATAGCTCCTTTCTGTCTCTTCCTTTGGTTCTTTATAATGCCATTTGAAATAATTGACAGAATTAGCTTGAATGTACTGCAGAGCCAAGTGAACATATTCTATAGAGTTCAAACAACTAGACCAAAATAGGAGAGCTTGAAATGATGTCATAATCTGATTTTATCTATAAAGAAATAGACTTATTTTTCATGTGCATGCCTAATTTCATTTCTGAAGGGGTATAAGAGATGGGTATTCTGTAATCCTAGGGTGTGGGCTTTGCTTTGAATAGTATAAACATTTTGAAGGCCTGATTTGTTTTTCCAGTGATTTAGTGCCAAAGGAATCATCATTCATCCTATTAATGCTGACAGTATGGCATGACAGTTCAGCCTATTAGCCAGTGTTGGGCTCTAGGGTTGAGTGTCTGTGGTCTAGAGAACAGATTTCCTGGTATTTCACCAGCAATTGTGGTTGTCATCTGTGCAGGCCACAGGTAACTGACCTGGGATTGACTAGGTTCCTGTCTTTATAGCCATGTCCTAACTGCTGATTAGACCAGCTTCACCAATCAGAAACCAGCCGAGCTAAAGGCCAATCAGATTCAAGATTCATTTGCCCAGGAGCAAATGTCTTGGCCTTTGAAGATGGCACCCACAGTTGCTGGTGAAACATTCGAAAATCTAACACATTATTCCTTGGGCTCTAGGCCCCATCACAATGCTACTGTCAAGCATCCAGGGAAATTAGGAAGTCCAGGCAGTTCAAAAGAATATATAGGTTCATTGCAAGATTATGCTGTCTGCAAGAATCTGAACTACTAACAGTAAAGGGAAAATAGCTGGAGTTAAGAATAGAAGGGAATTCAAGGTGGGCTGGACTTAGATGTCTTGTGGGCATGAAGGGACTCATGATAGATGATGTGTTTGACCCTTCCCTTGGACTAAGCCTAGTCATCTCCCACAGATATGTCAAACAATAAAAAGGCAATAACACTAGAGGCCCCTATTGGATTGACTGCTGAGGTGGGATTTTGTCTGATTTGAAGTGTATTTTTATACATGAATGTTGGGAAAGAAAAAATATTTTATAGGACTGTCTATGAAGATTCTCAGTCATCCAGAACATAATTGTCCAAAAGGTGCTTTTTTCAAGAGGCAACTGAATTTTCTGGTTTTCTTTTGAAGACGTTTTACTTCTCGAAACATCTTCAAAGAAAAACCAGAAAGTCCAGTTGCCTCTTGAAAAAATACCTTTGGGACATTTTGTAGGAATAAATATATACCTGCCCATCACTCTATACCTTTCAGGATAAGCAGCATTATTGCTGACATGTCCAATTCTTATTTCCATCTAACAAACCCTGGCGAAAATAAACTTTTGTACACAGCCATTTCTGCTATTTATGTATAACTTAACATCATACACTTTCCCCCTCTCCTATAAAAAACAACTATTTGGATCTTATGAATTTATCTTGAATTATATTAATTTTCAGATCTATGGTCCTTGTTGGATCATATAGTCTAACTTTCATTGAAAAATGATTGGGTTTTTAACCATTAACACAATATTGATTGTATAGACATATTCACCACCCCACCAGTATGCCCCTGATATTATGGCTTTTCTCGTAAATATACCAAATAACCAAGGACAAATTACATGTTTGCATCATACTCCCTGCTCTGTGTTTACTAAGCATCACATCATTTACTAAGCATCACATTTATCATCACATTCATGTTTTATTTCCATCATGGAAATAAATGGAAATTCCATCATTTGCATACTCTCATTAACCTTCAACATTGTATTGATTCAAAACATTCCATAAGTCAAGCTTATTAACTTTATCATAAAGTTTACTAAATTACCAAAGCATACAGTAGTTTCCTTCCTACATTTGTCTATTTCTCATTGATCTGCTGAAGTGCAAAATTTGGTTCTACATATCCCTCATCACTATAAAGCCATAATGCAGTCCCCAAATTTTGCTCATTGTTATATTCTTCCGATAAGAATTCTGCCAAACTCTTTTCCTTACTTTTCCTTCCATACGTAACCATCTTTCCCTTTGTAGATTTAACATTCAGTGTTACAACTACAGTAGTCCTTGTTCAGCAACTGCCTCATTTAGTGACCATTCACAGTTACAAGGGTGATGAAAAAGTGATTTTATGACCAATTCCCACATGTATGTCTTTAAAAGTTTGCAATGTAAAGGAAAACTAAGGCAAAATCATAAGCATAATTGCAGCTTTAGTGACCAATTTACCTAATGGTCAAGTTACCATCCCAATTGTAGTTCCTAAATGAGGACTATTTAGATCCTTTGGTATAAAGTAACAGTAACTATTCTTCTAATCTTAGGGAGAGATGGAATTTTCAAAGATATATTAACATGCTGCACAGGAACTCTGTAAACAAACTATTTATCTTTTAATATTTCCACAATTCCATCTATAGTGCCTCCAGCCTTACCATTTTTCCATGTTCTTATAACACTAATGACTTTTTTTCATCTGTTTTTTCTTGGACACTATAATTGGTTTTGGTTCCATTTGTTGAGATATCATCATCATCCCCATATTAATCTCGAAAATATTGTTGGCATTTCTTTACTTATGTTTCATCCCAAATCACCTTATCACATCTGCTTTTAATTTAATCTTGACGAAGTAGCCTAGTTGAACTTTCTTTTCTTACTTCCAAAATGTTTTAAAAACATTTCCATTATAATTGCTTTGCATTTTCTTTGCCTCTTAATAGTCCTTGTTCTTTTTTGCTTTATTTTTTTTAACTATCTTTTTCTGTTGTTCTCTACTTCACTTTTTTTGCAAAGGCAGCATCAGTCTTTCTCTTATTTGAACTTTTCCCTCATCCAGAGCTTTTTTCACTTTACAAGATGCATACTTTCTATTTTTTAAGTCATTACATACTTTCACTCTACTTTCTTTAACTTCTTTCCTTTACTTCCTTGTCAATTTTTTCCAAGATATTTTTGTGAAGTAACTAAATAATATCTCACATTCAGACCTGTCAACATCTTACTGTCCTTCATTATGTCTTAGTCTTTTATCATAACTCAATCATGCCTGTAGATTTATATTTGTTCCTTTACAGTATATTCACATTATATTTACTTAAATCACATTTATTCAGCATGTTGTACAACTTTACCCCAAACTCATCCCTGGTTTTTCCATTATCACCATTCACTTAAGTGTAACATGCAACCATCACCAAAGTTTGAGTTCCCACTTTCATACATACTCACAGCAACACTTCCAAGCAATTTATGCCATTTAGTTACTTCATAAAAATATCTTGGAAAAAATTGACAAGGAAGTAAAGGAAAGAAGTTTCATTCATAATCAAATTTTCACCTTTATTTCCTTGCATGTATTTTTAACTCCAGTCCAATCAGATCATCAGCCTTGTGGTCTACTACATCCTATCACTTTTCTTAGTTTTGCAAATAAATTATATATTGATTTTTCTTATATTTTGATTATTAACTCATGCTCTTTATGACTGATTCCTCATATGTCCTAAGTCACTATCTTCCATATCTTATGTTTGACACAGATAAATCCATGGATATAGATATCTATCAACCATCATGACCTTCCATAAGTGTAGCCATAAGTGGCATAAAATATGTCATAAGTGCAGCCAAAACCATTTACCCCAAGCACGCTAAGATTGTCTGCAAACTCAGATCCCTAATTGGAAATCTGCCTCACAACCCAATATACTCTACCAACACCTCACCAATTATGAAATACCTGTAAAATTAAGTACGTTTATTATCTACTGTAAGTATAGCAAGGAAGTACATTCCACTATCTAGGAGAAAGCATTCTCCAACTTCAAATGTGTAAGTAAATGAATAACCAAAGAAATATTTTTGCCTGCGACAAAGTATATCAGTAGAAACTAGCAACTGATTTCTTTCCAGTGCTGACAAATGAAAGATATATTCCACCACATCATTGCCAACTAACTACTTAGGGCTCAGGATAGTCGAATAACAAATACAGGTCTGTCTGCTGGTTTTAACTGGTAAATATGAACCAAATAAATATGAACCAGTTGTGAGGCATTTGAATTTTGACCACATGATCACGGGGATGCTGGAAAGGTTGTAACTGTGAAAAATGGTCACAGTCACTTTTTCCAGTGCCATTGAATGGTCACTAAATGAACTGTTGTAAGTCGATGGTTACTTGTACTACTGATGCATTATTATTGATAATGCATATGTCAACTCATAAAACATTTTTTATGATCATTTTATAGTTGCCAACAGAAAGGGAGGGGGGCGAAAGGGGTTTTGAAAGAGCAGTGCGGCAACTTGGAATCGAAAGTGCATTCCATACATAGTTTTTCAGAGATTGTAACTAGATGACTGAAGCTGCACAAAAGTCTAACTGGAGAACATGATTGATGACTCTTGGCTATGCACGTGTTTCATTGGAGAATATGAATTATGATACACCCAGAGGGGTGGAGGCAAACCAGGGTCAAGGGGAGGGGTGGGATTCAATTTTTTTAGCAACCGGTTCTGTGGGCATGGCTAGGCGGGCATGGCCATGTGACTGGATGGGCATGGCTTTTTGTTGAATTCCATTTTTTTGCCTCCTGGATCTCAGGGGAGCCTCCTGGGAGTATTTTTGCTCCCAGAAGGCTTCCCGGGGCTCAGGAAGGCAAAAACAGAGCACAGAGGAAGCTCCCCCTGCTGCAAGCCCCCCTTTGTCTCCTGGGCCTCAGGGAAGCCTCCTGAGTGAAGCAGTAAGACAGTGAGGGGGATTCTGGCACAGCTGGTCATCGGAACAGCTGATCGTTGGAAGGAGGGGGAAAAAATTTAAGGAGTGACTGGGAGGGGAAACTTTAAGGAGTGACTGGGAGGGGAAGAATGCAGTCAGCGATGTTGGGCATGCGTATGATGTTGCGCATGTGCAATAAAGACTGACTGGGAGGGGAGGGGAGGCATGGGCAGAAAAGGGCAGGGTGGGGCCAGCCATGGGTACGATTTCCAGTTCTCTGAACTGCGCAGAATCATAACAACCAGTTCTATAAAACCGGTCTGAATTGGTAGAATCCCACCCCTGGTCAAGGGTGACAGTGAATTATGTGTCTCAGAGTTGGTTACACCAAGGTCATGCTGGCATATTAACTCCCAATAAATCCTGTTTAGTTTTGGAAGTTTGGCTCAAGACTCATGATTTAATTGGGTAACTGCCGGAATCCTGACAGCATATGCATATTATGTAATTTTAATGCCTTGTAACAATGCACTACTACTTCACTGTTATAATACATTATTACTGCATTATTATAATATATTATTGCTGGTATGGT
The DNA here is from genome assembly GCF_049901715.1 of Pseudonaja textilis. Classification (NCBI taxonomy): domain Eukaryota; kingdom Metazoa; phylum Chordata; class Lepidosauria; order Squamata; family Elapidae; genus Pseudonaja; species Pseudonaja textilis. The sequence continues at coordinate 62,477,579 of NC_141991.1, read as the reverse complement.
CTCTATAGTTATTGAGGTATTTCTATCTCTATAGATATTTTGAATATAAAAATTATTTGAAGAAAGGTAGGATCTTCCAGAGTCTATCTCAGAATCCCAATTGCACGTGTGTTTTGTTGATATAAAACTTTTTCCATGTTGCTGCATGGAGGTACTAAGGTTATTTGCATATTATACAGATGTAGAAATTATGTTCCAGATACAAAAGCTGATCTGAGCAGTAGAGAAAAAGAATGGCCAACAAGATTCATGAATTGTCTGGAGTATTCCAGCTCAGTTGTTTTCTTTAACACCTGAGTCCTTGCTTTCAGATGCCATCTGGTGGCATACTTGCAACAACTGCCCGTTAAATGTTTGCGTGTTTGTTTTTGTGGATGAATAGGCTCTTCTGAAGAATTAAATATATAATTCAAATGAGGACAAATAGAATTTAAATCTACATGTATAGAAATATGGTAGATGACTTATACAGTTGCAATCTAAGACTCTTAGCTACAGGGTAAAAACTTCAGTGCTCATCCAAAGAGCTCAGACTGTTTTGTCTATAAATGAATTGAGCCTAATTGATCTACCTTTTTCTGATGAGAGCTATTAGGTGAGGATATTTTTGAGATTTTTGTAGCTAGTCAGATGCATAGCTTGCTGCATTGTTTGTCAGTATTTCTATGAATACCATCTGTGTAAAGGGTTTGGATAAAAAGTCATGGGTTTTTCCTCTTTTCTTTTTAATCTTAGATTTACTGCTGTGCTATGTTTCCAACAGACCTATTCAGTATGTATGTTTCTTTCTGGTTTTATAGATGTTAAATAGAGAGAAAGAACTTTAAGTGGGAAGCAAGAGTCTTTAGATTCTTGAAGCTTTTTGCCTCTTCTTGGAGATTTAAAATACCTAAATAATTTATGATCCATCTAATCTTAGATCCACTGTTTACCTTCCACACATTTCTGAGTTCTAAGTGAATTTTGCTTTGTGCAAGTAGTGCTACAGGGTTCAGCAGAAGAAGGACAAGTATGTCATTACAAAAATCTCCATTTTTTTTTCCTTTTTCTCCTGTGCATCTTTTCATGTCAGCAGAACAGAGCAAAAACCAAACTGGAATTATATGATCGAAAGCATCTGCTTAGCCATCCCCTCCCTCCCATTGCTTTAATAGCTGCCAGGCTGCCTTGAGGAAGGCATAACATCCATCCGTCTCACTTTTTCTTTCTTGCGTTTATAATAGCGTGTGTGTGTGTGTGTGTGTGTGTGTGTGTGTGTGTGTGTGCATACCAGTGTGTGTGTGCGTGTGTGTATACCAGCGTGTGAGTGTGCGTGTGTATACATACATATACATACACACACACATTTTTTCCTCGCATTTATCTTTCTTGCATTTATAATAGTGTGTGTGTGAAAGAGAGAACAGGGGGAAGGATGTACAGTCTCCATTTTTCTATATTACCTGGCATTCAATTACCTCTCTTTGTATATGTGGCACTTTGTAGGCCATCATAACATTAAAAAAGAAAAATGTTCCAGAGCTTTCTCCATTTGGAAGAGAGAACAGAAGGAGGGACTCAGACAATAGAAATGAACAGCAGAGAAGATGAAGAGAAATGAAAAGATTTCATCCGCTGCTCCCAATAGAGATGGGTACCCTCTGAAACAGGTGGAACAACAGACCTCAAGTCCTTATGACTATATGATCATATCTATTTTTTTTCTGGGCAACACTGTGGGGAAAGCTTGCCATTGCTGTCTTTCACTGTGATTTTTTATTTTGTAGCCTTTCCCGCAGTTCATGCCTCCCTTGGCAATCTCTCATCCCAAGCGCTGACCAAACCCCAAAATATTTAACTTTAATGCCCTGACAATGTTAACTGGTGTGTGTTTGTGTCTGTGTGTCTGATTAAATACACAACTGGCAGGTAATCATATTAATTATATGTACTCCCATGAAGGCAGCCCTTGCCTTGGGAGGAAGAGTTAAGCACCCCTGACAACCCAGAACATACCATTTGTTTGCCAGAATTTGAGTCAGAAGCAGAATAACCTTGATTATGCATGTGTTCGTGAGCATAGACCGTGGCTATTATTTACCTATATTAGCCTTGCTGCTTTGCCTGTTCAAGAGCTCCACATTTACACAAAGTAAGTGTAGCTGGTTTCTGTCAGTCTTACATAAGAAAATCCCATCAGGCATGGCGTGGCTCCCTTCTTCCTTTCTAGTTGATCTGCAGTGAGGCCATAATTGGTTCATCTTCCTTTCAGCCTCCCCATGGCATATTTTTGAAACTGGATTGTTTGAAAGAAATGTTCTTACAATCCAGAAAAAAATATAATCGTAAATATTACACCATAAACAGATTAAACACGTCAGTGTGTAGATAGGGATGTCAGATCAGCTCTGTCAAATTTCTCAACAGACTGTTTCATGCCTTTTCTTTGTACCCACAAGCAATATCTAGGCCAGATTAAGATTGCCTTTTGCCATGGTGTCAGAAGAGAAAAGGATTAATGATCAACCTAATCTGCTTGAAATCCAGCTTTTCTCTCTTCTCCTCTCTTTGGCATTCCGATAAAGTTCTCTTCTGTGTTATTAGCTAGTCTTCGATTCATTCAGCCCATTATGAAACATTATGTCGTGTATAATATTAAATTTGCCCAAGGAATGCAATGCATATTTATTCCTTCTGATGCACTTTCAAACTGTTATCCAATATTCATTCATATATTATTTATTTTAAACATTTATATATCTGCCCAGCTTATAACCAGCTCCCAGTGGTTCTCAGTCAAGAGTTAAAATAGCATGAAAGTCATATTAAAACTACTGTATAAAACTAAAGACATTAAATACATTAAAAAGCAACAAAAACCTGGCACTAAGTCAAAGTTATGGTGCCCAGTCACCTAATATTCTCCCAGAGCCTAGTCAACATCCCAACCAACTTTTGATTACAGATCTATGCCATTCTTCATCTGAGAATCTTTCCCCACAGCATCAACTCATAAACCTGCCATGACATTATTTTTCTCTGCCATGTTCCCACGACATTGCCTTCTTTTCAGCCCTAGCCCAGAAGTAAAACAGCTGTTAAATTGCTATTATTGCAAAAGTGTTGTCACCCTGTGTCTTAGCTATGTTAACTTACTAGTAAATAAAGATACTTCTCCCTTTTTCCGACACAGGCAAAGGAAGCCTTGAGGCTTCCAAAATTTTGACCCCGTATTTTGAAGGGGAGTCAGGCTACTAAAAATGGAAAAAGTACAAATAACTTACTTACTACATGGTTTTAGACCCAAGCCACTAGGAAAATATATGTCCAGCTTCCTGTTCTTGATATGCTAACACCATCTGTATGCTCCATTAACCAATCAACATAATAAGTGTATTCATTCCATAAAATATCAGGCTTCATGCAGAGAGAATGTGAATTCCCTGCTGTTTTCTCTTTTTAGTTATTCACAGTGGCTCATTAGATGGAAAAGATTGTTGCTTCTTGGGACTGTTTAGATTTACAAGGAATGTTACGACAACAAATTCTCACAAGCTTTTCTAACTTTATCACAGTCTGGGATTCGTGTGCATCGGTTGTGGGAAACTGGAAATATTCAAATGACTTTGGTTAATTCAAACATTTATACATTTCATTATTGACCCAGTGGCATACTAAATTAAATACCATTCCACTGTTTTTGTTTTGCTTTCTTAAAGCTAAAATAAAATGCATTTTAAAGGTATACTATTCCTCACCACTACTCTAGATTCTTAGATTCTTATAAGTACCATGGTGGTACAGTGGTTAGAATGTAGTATTGCAGGCTAATTCTGCTGGCTGCCGACTGCCAGCAATTCAGCAGTTTGATCCTGACTGGCTCAAGGTTGACTCAGCCTTCCATCCTTCCAAGGTTGGTAAAATGAGGATCCAGATTGTTGGGGGCAATATGCTGACTCTGTAAACCGCTTAGAGAAGGCTGTAAAGCACTGTGAAGCAGTATATAAATTTAAGTGCTATAGCTATAACAGACATGTACTGATTTGTTATTTAATGTGAACACTATTTAATATTTTCTATTTGCAATATTTTGGTGGAACATTTTCCACGCATGTTGATAATCATAAGTATTCTCTAAGCCCTGGCAGGAATTAATTTAAGTAGTTGTCTTGTTAGTTGCCCATCAGCTTTCATTTTTGCTAGAAGCATCAGCTTATGAATTAGTTGTGGATGTTGTGTATCTTTGCAGAGTGTTTGATATCTCCAACAGTACACGCATGCATACACAAGAGCAATACAAATCAGTTTCTATTGATTTCAAAGTTGCAGCCAAGTCTATGACTATCTTTATCTTACAAAATTTATCTTTATCCCAAAAATTTTATTCATAATCTATAAAACTAAGTTTTGTACTTTAAAATTATATTTATTTGCCTATGGCAAAGAAGGTCATAGTGATAGTAATGTATGATAAATGCAATCCTTCAAGCCAAGGCCCCAGAAATAGATGTCTTGAATATTAGATAAATCTTAAAGGCATGCTGAGATAGTCCACGGTAGCCTGTTCAAAATAGATTCCAACAGTAATTTAAGTTCAGAATATATATATATTTGTAAGGGCATTGCTGAGTTGCACCCTGTTCCCTCTCACACAGGTGATAATGAAGCCAGAAGGGGATATTTTGGCAAATTAATCCACCCTCCCCATTGATGTGCAGAGTCAGTGTAAACATCTAAATTAAAACATCCAAACATATGGCTGTTCAGCTTCCATTGGAACACATCCAATAAAAGGAATCCCATTACCCTCTGGATAATTGGTTTCATTATCAGACTGCTTTTACTTTTAGTGTGTGTGTACAGGTATGGATATAGATATAGATAGATATATACATACATACATACATACATACATACATACATACATACATACATACACACACATACATACATACACATATATACACACACACTTGGCCATTAAATAATTCTAATTCTATTCTAATCAGCCTCTGCCTTATTGTAGTTAAAATCCATTATCTGATGGATGTACTCTGAAGTGAGATAGAATATCAACCTTTCAAGTATTTTAAGTGGACTATTTTATCCTTATTCTTCTCTTCACGTGGTTAAACACACTTCAGTGTCTCTGGAAAGGACAAATCCAAACCAGCCTTGTTACCCTTTTCTGGACCTGTTTCAAGTTCTCTGAATCCCTAAAATGTGGTGCCAAGATTGGACACACTACTGAAGGCAGCAGTCTGTTCATAGCAGACTAAACTAGAACAATTAATTCCTATGACTTGGAAATTGTATTTTTGTTCATCAGCTCAAAACAGCATTTGCCTTTTTTCAGTTAAATCACACTGCTGAGTCATTTTCAGTTTGCAAACAAATGCTATTCCAATATCTTTTTCACACGTACTCTTACCAAACTTAGAATCTCTCTGTTCACATCTGTGCATTTGATTTTTGTTTCCTAAGTGAAGAAATTTACACTTACCGTATCTCTACTAAATATCATTATATTGCTTTCAGCCCATTTCCCTAACCAAACGAGATCATTTGAATTTCATTTGTCCTATAGCTATCCCATCCAAATCTTGTGTCAATTGCTTATTCAATGACATTGTTTATTGATAAGGATATGTACAGTATTGTATATATCAATACAGTATTGATAAAGATATGGCCCAGATATGGCCCTTGTGCTACAGTGCTCAATCCCAGTTTGGTGAGAAAATATCAGTGTACACTCTCGTGAAGACCCAGCTCTCTGGAAAAACTTATAATGTTGGGTAAGGTGGAAGGGGAAAAAGATGATCACAAGTAGCAACAAGGTGAAAGAGCTCAATCATACCAATGACCAGGTTAAGGATAGATTGTCATGGGAAAAAAATCAATATATGTTGATGCTAAGAACTGAAAACCATTTAACCATTGTAGATGGCACACAATCATAACATGCCATCTCACCCACATTGAACTATCTTCAAAGAAGACACAAAGCACTTGGTCAATTGTTTTAGCTGAAGTCAAGATATAATTACTGCATTTCACAATCTATTAAACACCCAATCAAAACTTTATATAGTAAATTTGGCAAGATTGGTTATAGACAAATATATCCAGTGATTACCACGTCATTTTCAAGATGTCGACTTTGCAAGTATTTATATAAAAGTACAAATCCTTTCGGATCTGCTCCATATCTTCCCAGCTTTAGATGTTACACTAATTGATCTGTCATTTCCTGTATTTCCCCTTCTTTTTTTCCTTTTTAGAAGATAGGGAGGACATTTGCTCTCTTCCAACCATTTGGCAGGTCAAGAATTCTTTAGAATTTCTCAAGGATTTCAGCCACACCTTCATCTAATTTCTTCAGTATTCTGCAGTAATGCATAATCAGTGAGTATTCTCATCAAGCTGTAGCAACACTTATGATCAATTTAAAAATAATAATGGTTACAATCAGTATTAAGAATACATAAGAAAAAGTTGTTCTTATAAACAGGATCCATTATCCAAAGATGGGTTCTACTTTCCATCTTTTCTTCCAGCAGCATTTCACAGAAAAGAAGAAACACAGAATTGTGAGTATATTCTAAGGATACAACTTAGTAGAAAAGCCTTAGTAGAAAAGACTGAATGAAATGTAAATAATACATTTATTGGACAAAATATAGCCTAGTTCACATAAGTTTACAATAACAAAAGCCTAGCAAACAAGTGGAGACTGGAATAAGATTGAAAAGCATGATATGTCAATGATAGCTTCCAAGTATAATTAGAATATGTTCAGAATCTGAGCTTTCATCACAAAAAATACTATAATTTATCATGAGATCTCTGCATTAACCACCAGGCCTGAAGGCTGCCAATCATAAGGGCAAAGGAAAAAAAAAACTTTTACAGAAGAACAAAAGGCCATCATCTTTGACTGGAGAGGGAGAATAAGGCATTGCCAACAATAAAGCAAAAGAACTGATTTAGACTTATTTGACTTTTATTGTTGTTCTATTGAACACAAAATTATCATAATCTTCTGGATATGGGCCTACATGCCAGATGTGAAATACAGCTAAGCCCAGGACATATTCCAGATCATTTTCTGTAGCTCAGCCTCATTTATCAAAGCACTGCATAAAATTTGTTGAGATCTCCCTCCAAACTTAAGCATTTTTTTTCTTTTTTAAGGGGGAGAGATGCTCGTCCAGAAAATACATAAAAATTTCAGAAGGTATTTTAATTGTTTGAAAATTAGCTGAAAGAAAATAAAATTGGCATTTGTTGTTGTAAAAAAATTATAAAACTGGTAGTTTTTAGCTTACAACTACAATAGAGATCAGAATTCCCGTTGTTAAGCAAGGCAGTTGTTAAGTGAGACATACCAAATTTTACAATCTTTTTGCTGTTATTAAATTAATCACAAGGTTGTTTAGGGAATCTGGCTTCCCCCCATTGACTTTGTTTGTTGGAAGCAGGCTGGGAAGAACAGTTGCAGGAACTGGGCATGGCTAGTCTACTGAAAAGAAGGGGAGACATGATAGCAGTATTCTAATATTTGAGGGGCTGCCACAGAGAGGAGAGGGTTAACCTATTTTCCAAAGCACCTGAAAACCAGACAAGGAATAATGGATGGAAACTAAATAAACAGAATTTTTTTGACAGAACGATCAACCAATAGAACAATTTCCGTTCCAAAGTTGTGGGAGCTTCATCACTGGAAGTTTTCAAGAAGAGACTGGACAGCCATCTGTCAGAAATGGTGTAGCGACTCCTGCTTGGGGGGATTGGACTGGATGACCTACAAGGTCCCTTCCAACTCTGCTGTTCTATTCTATTCAAATGACAATCGCATGACTCTGGGGCACTGTAAACATCAGAAATACATGCCAATTGCCAAGTGCCCAAATTTTGATCATGTGACCGTGGGGATGCTGCAAAGGTTGTAAGTACGAGTACAGGTTGTACAGGTTGTAAGTCACTTTTTTCAATGCCAATGTAACTTTGAACAGTTGCTAAATGAATAGTTGTAAATTGAGGACTACCTGTATACTACTACTAAATTATGAAAAAGATTTGCTACCTCAAAGTCCTGTCTTGAACTCATAGCATCTGAAGCATCAGTCTTCCTTCTCCAGAACATAGCAGATGCTCAGAGACTCTCTTTTTCATATTTATAAGTCTCAGCCCAAGCTTCAGTTTTACATTAAACTGAGTTTAAGATGGACAGTACACCCCAGCAGCTCCTTTTGTAAACTCTGAGTCACTAGGAATGGTTGAAAAGATCTGTAAGCTGAGAACAAGACCCAATTTTACAACTGCGTCAATTGCTTGATTAGCAAACTATATATTTGCACCAGCTAGTGCGGCAATGATCACAGCAAGTGGGAACTTGCTATTATAGAAGCTTGTCATTTTCTTTAAAAATAAACTTCTCTATTGTTGTTCAATTTACCTTGAATCGCCTTGTTTCTCGCATAACAATTCAGTTTGTTATTCACAAGATTTCCTAAGTGATGTGAATGGTAATATCACATTTCAGCCCAGCAGCTTTGAAGTAACACCTCAAAGTACGTCATATACCAGGCCCGGCAGGCCCAGCAATCTTGAATTTTGTTATGAGGGATTCAGTTCTTTATGTGAAGTGGCTCTGACAGTTTGTGTGAAAAAAAACACCGCTATGGCGTCTTTCCCAAGGCAATACTTCACCTGACTGGGTTTTTACTGAAGTGCACATGCTTGTGGTAGAATGACGAATGGAAAGTCCCTCTTTCATAACTTTCATTACTCGTATTTGGTATTCTGTTCCAAAATTCAAGAAAACTGGAACATCATGTGAAGTGAGAGTAGAATAAGTGGAAAAAAACTAATCGTTTCTATCAGGTTTATTTAAAGTAACAGAATGATATATATATATTTACGTACCTTAATATCTTACTAGTATGATGATAACTACAGACTTATTCACTTGCTTTTTCTGCTTTGAAAACTGGTTCAAGTTCTCTGATTTCTTTCCTTACTCTGAAAGTTGGTACAGAGAGTTATTTCTCATGTGGGACCTTAGAAAATAATTTATTTTCCTTTTGCTGCTATTTCTTTGTCGTGTTCAGTCAGGCCTTTATCTTTAAATGGCACATAGCTCAATATTGTCCAGATGAAATCCTACAACATGAGGAATTTGCTGTGCTACTGTGGTGGTGCTCTGCCTCCTCTATCAGGGGTGGGATTCTAGCAGTTCGCACCTATTCCCTAGAACCGGTTGTTAACATTCTAAGCAGTTCGGAGAACCGGTTGTTAGAAGAAATTACTGCCCTAATCCTGTAAGGAAGGCAGCAAGGAAACATTCTGGTGTTGCTTATAGAAACTGCCTCTCCCTTAACCCTTATTACATTCTTGGCAGGACTAGACTTCCTGTCTCAGGAATGTCTCTGGAATTTTTTTCCCCTCCTTTGCTGGTGTGGAGTGCCCATTCAAAGTTACAATGGCATTGAAAAAAGTGACTTATGACCATTTTTCACACTTACGACTGTTGCAGCATCCCCACAGTCATGAGAGGCCAGGCGAGGAGATGCATTCCTTGATGTGAGTGATATTGAGTTGACCATGCACAGCCAATAATATGACCACCAAGCCATGCCCACCAACTAAGCCATGCCCATAGAACCAGTTGTTAAAAAATTTGAATCCCATCCCTGTCCTCTATACAGTGTCACTGTCCACAAAGCAACAGAGCACTGTGTGCTGTCTACAGGATGTGGGCAAAAAAGTCAAGATGGTGCCAGCAATTGTGTAGTTGAACCTCCCCCAGTTTTTATGTGCATCAAACACATAGAGGGTGTATAAAACAGGCAAAGCTTCAAATGCACTATCATAGCTGCCATCTTGAGGTGTGTGGGTTTTTTTTAAAAAAAGAATTGGTTTAATGTCAAGGCTCTGACTAATGAATCCAAGCAGATCAGAACCCTGGGACTTCTTTATTGAGTTCATCATATCAGCACAGCTTCCATAGAAAACCAAATCTAAATCTTTCCCACTGTTTCAGTATAATTAAATTATGGAGTAACTCCATCCCCACTGATCACAAGTCACGTTGGAGAGCCCGCCAATTGGGTAAATTGATGGGCTCTCCAGACACTCCCTCTCCACCTGATCCATTGCCAGTAGAGATGGCCTTGATTCTCATGAGAAAGCTCTTTGTTGTGTCTAGTAAAGCATTCCAACCTCCTTTCCCCTCGCCCCTTCCCTTTCTGTGTGGCAACTGAGGAACAGAAAAATGGCTGCAGCCAAGTTCGGTTCGAAGTTGACACTGTGTCTACCCTGGGGCACTGCATACTTCATTTCCTTGCCATTCTGTGAGCCTCAGTGATTGAGATTTCTTTCATCTGAGAAATGCGGTCTCCCCTTCTTTTTTACCCTGTTATTTCTTCAATTAAAATCTCCTAGTCTTCATAACTTTTCTTTCGCATTGGGCAGATGGATTGCCACCCACCCCACCTCCCAGTTCATCTTTTATCAAACTAAGTCTGGAGAGAAGCCTTCTAATACTGTTGTGCTGGGCTGGAAGTTAGGTATCATGCATTACTCCAAGACTCTATTGAAATTTAATCCTCCAGTATTAGGATCTCTTTATCACACACAAACACACATCAAGTCTCCAGCATTCAGCTCCAATAACCTAGGGTGAATGCATTGGTAATTACGATGGTAATTTACTGTTATGTAATAACAGTAATTATTTTTCCTGGTATTCTCAGGTGCAACCTTCTTTTCCTCTCCCACAACTACAGATATGGAAGCGAGGCTAAAGAAAAGAAAATATATTTCTATTCATTGAAAACCAGTAGTTTAACTAGTAGTCAGTCCATAGAGATCTAGGTTATCTGAGTGTCGAGTAGTAAGTCCCCAGAATGAACAATCCATGTTACCCTAGTGCAACCATCACAAAGCAATTTGTTATCAAATTACTCTCTTTAAAATAGTGTTTCTCAGCAACCACACAATAGGGAGCAAAATATAGATGAAATGTTGCTGGTCTTAGAGAGGAAGATTTAGATTTCAAAAGCAAGAACACACCAAGAGACAATTGATAGGCTCATCCAAAATGCAGACTCTGGGAAATAGCTGTAAAGCAAGTGGACAAGGCTTTGAAGACCTCCAAACTAAAACAGCTATCTTAACACTCTTGCTTACTTACTGTCTATAGAAATTCTAACATTCAGTTGCACTCACACTTCCACCCTGGAGATGTTTTCTTTCAGGTTCCAGTCCATGTTGCTCTTTGCCTGGGAAGATTCAGCCACAAAAGCCTCTATCAAGCTCCTTCTTAAAGAGGGGTCGGTGGTGCTCACTGAGTTTGATTGTTTTCTTGCAGCTGTTTCATTATCCAAACTAGGTTTCCTTGACCAAACAGAGGGATGATGTTGCTTAGTTTGGGTAATGAAACATCTGCAAGAAAACAAGCAAGCTCAGAGAGCCCCAAGCACCCCTCATTTCAACCCTGAGCTTCAAATATTCTCCTTCTTAATTACTGAAGTTAGTTACTTCTTAGTTACTGGTCCTTCTTAGTTACTGAACGTCAAAGGGCGAAATGGTGTTCTTCAGGAATAAATGGACTTCTTTGCCAGAGGCAAAAGATGTAAGGGTACATGTATATATGGGGAGGAATGGGGAGTGACCTAGCTCTAAAAGCTAGCCTATAACCTATTGGTTATAATAAACAATTTTAATCCTTTGCCATGAAGAAAATATGCTCTTCCTCCTCCTCCCCTCAGCAGTTACTAACAGTTCAAAAAAATAAGCTGTCTATTTCAGCTGCCCATGTGATCTCAATGAACGTGTTGTGTTTTTCTTGGGAGCAGGTGCATGTTATGGGAACAGCCAATATGTATTTCTGCTGTTTTCAGTATTATGCTGTTTGTGAGCACTACAGATATGTTAGAGATCATCTGTTTGCTATTAGAGTCTCTTTTTTTTCCTGGCCTGGCTACTGATGCTGTCTTTTTATATAGTCAGAAGTTTTGAAAAGTATGTTTGACTATTGTCTTAATTGCTTAGGATGAGAATTTTAATATATTTATAACTTTATGATATATTATCTTGGATTTTAGGATGGGGGGGTGTAAGTTGGCTAGTAAGTAGTTTGAAAGTGGCGATCCCTTTCCTGTTTTTTTGACCTTATACTTTTTTTAAAAATCATAAAACCAAGGGAAAAAAGGACTTGTTTCAAGCTGCCATTGATTCCTACAACAAAGAACTTGGAACATTTTGAATTAGCTCTGTTGGAACACCCAATGCAGTTCATCTTTGATTCTGTTTGAACAAAACCTGACTCAGAATGTTTTGACTAGGGTGGTATTGTTCCAAATGGGAACAAAGCCATTTCCCCCCATTTCATGTACACCCCTATGTAGTTTTAGATTAATATAATGAGATTTTAGATGAGTAATTGGAAGGTTTGCAACATGGTAGGTAAAAATTAGTCCAAGACATTATTATTGTAAACTGAAAGTTTTTCAATATTAATGCACTTGGTGTCATTGGGAAACCTTTAGGGCAAAACTAGTCAGTTCTGTATTCAAGAAAAATTCACTGCTCTACTCACTTGGCCATGTAACAAGATTGAAGGATTATGATAGCATCTTTCTTTTCTTTTCTTTTTTTCTGGACTATGTGGATTCCTCCCCCTTTGATAATTAAATTATGTTAGTAAACATTTACATTATTATAAATATACTCATTCTAACAGTGGTTAGAATGCAGTACTGCAGACTAACTCTGCCCAAAGCCAGGAGGTCAATCCTGACCAACTCAAGGTTGATTCAGCCTTCCAATCTTCCAAAATCGATAAAATGAGGAGCCAGATTGTTGGGGGCAATATGCTGTCTTTGTAATTCACTTAGCACTGTAAAGCACTGTGAAGCAGTATATAAGTTTAAATTCTAGTGCAATTTTTTTGTTTGACTATTAATATTATTTCTTGGAGCTGTTATTGATTACCATTCTTTGAAAAACGAATAGTGCAAATTGGCTATATCTTTGCCTATTGCATTGCCATCCTAGCTTATTGTCCAATTATTTCCAGTGTGTGGTATTTTTTTGCACTGGGTATTATGAAAAACTTCATTAAGGGATCAAGTCATTTGCCAGATTCCTTCATTTTTAAATCATTTTACCAATTATGTTTCCTCAGGTTGTGACAGCATCTGGCCAAACCTATCTGGAATTAGGGACTCATTACCTTGTTAGTGCTGGGATGGGGATCACAAGGGGATTCCAGAGCATTGAAGAGATTAGGGTAGGGAGGTGACAAAAAATCCCTGAAGAAAATGATTGCAAGGTGTTTCTTATTGTTGTTCCAGAAATGCAGAAATAGGTCAACAAAGTCACCAGGCATCTAATATGACTTCAAGGAGCCTTTTTAAAAAATGCTGGTAACTGCTGTTAGACTGACATTTTGGAATCAGCAAGGTGAAGGTTTTTCTATTATAGAAAGGAATGATGGCAAAAAGCTGGAGTTATTTCCTCTTTCAGTCCAGGAATAAAGCCAACATTTTAAAAATAACTTTCCAATTGTACATTTCTAGAGTATAATGGAGCCATGAACTTCTACAGAATGCAAACAAAAAGTAAGTTATTATTTTTCAATGAAGTGCACAAGCCACAGAAGAGACTTGTTTCCAGGCATCAACAATACAAATATAAATCTTTTTAATTCTGCAAATTTTCAGGCTTCTACAATATGACCACTACCACTACTACTGCTGCTACTACTACTTGTTGTTGTTGATATGGTTGATTCAATAGTCATCCAAATGTTTAAACTAGACTGGGCATTTTAATCCACTTATAATGTCCCTTTCCCTAGAACTGAAGATAGGCCAGTGTTGTTTGATGGTATTAAAGGTATCATTGTTGAATGTAAACTATTCCAAGTAAAGCTGCCTTTTGCAATTTGTTCAATGCTGATGTGTTCAAGTGATGCTCCAGATGTTTTGGGATTACACTCAAGGCACCTATTACAATTGATGCTATCTTTTCTTTCTTTTGCCACAGTCATTCCATTTTCAGTTTTTATGGTTTCTCCAGTTCTTTCTCTTCTATTCAGATGTCTCCAGGCAGACATCCACAATCCAGTCTTTTCTGTCTTTTTTATTGACAATAGTTAAATGTGGGGATTATGTGGCAGGTGTTTTTGTGTGTTTGAATTCTAAAGTCCCAGAGCACTTTAGATTCTTTGTTTTCTATTTGTCTATTTTGTGATCCCACCAGTTTATGCTTTGTTGTTATTTAAAGCTGTACTTTTTATGTATAAAATTGAGATGAAACAATATGTTCTACAATTCTCTATACACAGCATTAAAAGAACATTACATATAAACCAAATACAAATATATCAGTAACAATTGCATAAAATAAAGCTTGAGCAATTGCCCATGGGCTGAAATGTTTATGTCTTTAAGGCCTGTTTTAATCAATTACTGTCTGTTTGGGGAATAATTGTTGGTTTGTGCTATCAAGTTTTGGACCACATGTGCTGAGATTTTGATTGCTTTTTTCAATATACCTCACACAGCTAATGTCATTTTTCTCATATGTGGTTTAAGTTTCAATTACTTGGAATGGCACCAGACAGCTACATTAAATGTCCAGAAGATAGCAAAAACTGCCTCTCTGGAAGTCTTGTTCTGCATCAGTAACAAAAATGCAGAATGACATATAGAATAAAAACACTTGATTCAATCACCTTTCACCTTGCCAATTAACAGTTTACAGGTACAATGCCCTATCCCTGTTATTTGTAAACTGGACTATTCCTGAGTGCAAGTCTTGCATATTTCTCTGAAAGAAATAGCCCAGAAGATAGTGCACAGGTATGACGAAGGATTATGGGTGAAGCAGGTGAAGGGAATCAAATCCATTCTCAACTCATGTTGCAGTGAAAGGACAGTCTTGATGGAAAGTGGTATGTACAGTATGGATGTATTATTTATCAAGCATCCATCTCCTTCATAGAGGAACTCTATGGCTGGCAGTATACAGAAGTAACCAGAATTGTTACTTCCCATTCCCATCCTTACAATCAAAGGAATAAAAGCAATTTTAAAAAGTATGGACATACAAATCTCTTGTCAGCAGGACTAGCGGAAACCTCATCGTAAACATATTGGTTATAGAACCCACAACATACTCTTGACAGAACATAGTTTTCTTGCCTTGTTTAAATCACCTTCTGCACACAACAGGACTATGAGTTCTCAGAGTACCAATCCTGTGTTTTTTTAAATACAAATCTAGCACCTGTCAAAAGAGGATTAAGTTTATGTGGGAAAAGGTGACTTTGGAAGATCTCATGAACACCTTGGAAAGGGCTGATTAGGCATTTCCTAGACAAATGCTTCAGAGGAAGCCAAAATACAAAAACAACAAAGTCACAAAAACAGGTGAAGACCCTTTAATTCCTTCAACTTGGCTTTAAAGGTCCAATTATCATTGAATGGAGAAAATACTCCCCCACAAACAGCTGTGAAAAGGAAGAACTTCCGTTCAAACTCAAAATACATATAAATTATAAATAGAAAAAAAAACCAATACGAACCACACTGAAGAATTAATAAGACAAGGCAGGATAAGGGCTTGAAGACGTCCACAGATACTGAAATACACACACTGGGAAAGACGCCAGAACTCAGATAAGAACTGAGAGGCTAGAAATATTTTCACGCTTTGCTTCCAGCACTGGCCCATGCGCAGTTTGTCCTTTTAAACAGTCCTCACAGCTGCAGCCCGTGAAGGGGATCAAGGTTCTTTCCTCCCCCATAGACCATGCCATTCATGTTTCTCCTTCATCCACTCCTCCCTGCATGCCTTAGGATGAAGAGGGGATGGGCCTGGGTCTTCCTCTGAATGCCCAGCCAGCCTGTGCCCTTCCCCAGTTTCCTCCACAACCTCCAGAGCCACACTCCCACTCCCTGTCCGCTGTACCTCCTCTCCCTCAGAGTCAGATTCTAACAGGGGCATGACAGTACAAACCAAAATAGCAATGATATACATGTATGTAACAGCCTAAGTGCTAGTAGGAGCTGGCCAGATCTTATCCTTTGGCCGAGACATTAACCATGTTGTTAATGAACCTTGCTAGATTAAGAACAGGGAAATGGTTTATTTATTGCATATTTATTAGATTTTCAAGTGATTTGGAATCCCACCAACTGAGCCTGACCTGAGTCTTGAGGAGTCAAAACAAAGTTGTGAACCAGAAAAAAAGGGAACCTCTGTGGACCTGTAGTCTTTTCTTCATGAAGCAACAGACTTATTTTTTCCAGTAAATCTATTCATAATTTGGTTAGCAAGCATAAAATGGAATCTAAATTAGGTAGAAGGAAATAATTGGCTTTGAAGAAAACATTGGAGAAAATTCCAGAGTAGAGGGATAAGAAAACTGGACTTTAAGTCTAGCTTCAGACATTTCTAATTATCAAAGGCCAGTCTCTTCACATCCCTTGTTATTAATGTATTGACTTTTTTTGAAATTTTGAATTCTGCCCTTGAGAGTACCATCCTTATTCCATGTCCAGTAACCAATAGTCAGGGTAAATATTTCTTTTCCTGACATAAGTATTAATTGGCCCCAAATTTATCATTTTAAGGAGAGCTTGCAGAAGAAATCTTTGGGCCTTATTATATATGCCCCTCCCACAAAAATTGGGATCTACAAATTTGGTAGCAATCATACAGAATCTCTCCTTCCAAAATACTAGCTGATGTTTTTGAAGCTGTAGCACAAAAAAACTATAAACTACTGAAACCCTTGTCATGACCTTTAACTGGCAAAATGGTGCATCATAGGGCAACCTCTTTTTTTTTAGCCAAGGTACCAGTCTATACCTAATTTATAGTTCAAAATCTGGGCTATGACTCCAAGGGAATGAAATTTGGGGAAGTTGTGGCTGTCTTAGTGCTTCTGGCTGTTGCTGCACTATGGGGCTGCTGCTTAGATAATGTGATCTTCATTTTCAATGTTCTGACAGTTTCCCAGCCAGTCTTGCAATTCCTCACTCAATCCTCCACCTAGCAGCAGCCATTTATATGCTGAAAGGAAAGTAAGGGAAGGGAAGGGAAGGGAAGGGAAGGGAAGGAAAGGAAAGGAAAGGAAAGGAAAGGAAAGGAAAGGAAAGGAAAGGAAAGGAAAGGAAAGGAAAGGAAAGGAAAGGAAAGGAAAGGAAGAAAAAAGGAAGGAAGGGTAGAAGGGAGAGAGGGGGAAGCAAGGATGGGTAGAAGAAAAAGAGGAAGGAAGGAAGGAAGGAAGGAAGGAAGGAAGGAAGGAAGGAAGGAAAGAAAGAAAGAAAGAAAGAAAGAAAGAAAGAAAGAAAGAAAGAAAGAAAGAAAGAAAGAAAGAAAGAAAGAAAGGAAAATAGTGAGGAAGAGAGGGAGGTCAGGAAGAAAACTCAATGGGGAGGCTAGTAGGAAGTCAGAAATCATTCCTGCTCTCATTGGTTTTTTGCCCACCCACGGTCATTCCTTCTTTGTTTAGGTAAGGAAATATTTCTGAAATGATGACCCAATAGTCCATAATAGTGTTGATATATTTAAAAGAAATAATAGACTTGCTGAATGTTAGTCCTGATAAGTTGAGGTCCTGTTGGTGGGGAGTCCTCCAAGAAAGTGATGCTCAATTGATTTTAAGAGCACAGCCTTCAATCAGATGAGATTAGTATTGATTTCTGATGAATTTTTTAGCTATTCTGTTACCAATAGAGAATTCTACATCTTTTTCCTGAGATCATACTTTTCTTACTCTTGTAATTTGTGACTCACTTAGCTACTGCCCCCTTATATTTGATTTTATTCAATACCAGCTTACAGTTGTGTAGTGATGTCACCTTGCAATTCAACTGTCTAGCTGGCTTAGTCTTTTTAGTCTTTCCCTTTGATAATTTTGACCTTCTGCACTACAGCAATACAGCATTTTAATGCCCATCATAATATGAAATGCATGTATCAGTGACAGTTTTCGGTGGTTCCAATACTCAACATCAGGGATGGGATTCAAATTTGTTAACAACCAGTTCTGTGGGCGTGGCTTAGTTGCTGGGCATGGCTTGGTGGTCATGTTATTGGCTGGGCGTGGCCAACTCAATATCACTCACATCGAAGCATGCATCTCCTCGCCTGGCCTCTCATGACTGTGGGGATGCTGCAACAGTCGTAAGTGTGAAAAATGGTCATAAGTCACTTTTTTCAATGCCATTGTAACTTTGAATGGTCACTCCACACAAGCAAAGTACAACAAAGGAGGGGGGGAAAACTCCAGAGAAGTTCCAGGGACAGGAAGTCTAGTCCTGCCAAGAATGTAATAAGGGTTAAAGGAGAGGCAGTTTCTGTAAGCAACACCAGAATGTTTCCTTCCTGCCTTCCTTACAGGATTAGGCCAGTAATTACTTCTAACAACCGGTTCTCCAAACTGCTTACAATGTTAACAACCAGTTCTAGAGAATAGGTGTGAACTGGTAGAATCCCACCCCTGCTCAACATCACAAAAATTTATAATATTGAGACAATATAACTTCTATTTATACATTTATACAGGTTTAACATAACATATTCAATTTAGTGCTATCATTCTAATCCCTTGCATACTATTAGGTTGCTGTGAAAAACTGCAATGGCAAAAGTTTGTCTGCTGTTTGTCTTTTTTTCCCCCCCAGATCCAATTCTATTTTGCATAACCCATAAAGAATTCCTTCAGTCTGCCTTCTTGACAAGTGCAAGGGGGTAAGATACACAGTCATCAGTCATCATGTCTCTCTTCCTATTCTATTTTACCTTTTGTCAGAAGTTGTTGACTTAGGGCACAAAAACTGTTACCCCTCTTCCTAGAAATTGGAAGGTAACACTTGCCCAAATCCAGCACTATTTTTCTTGTAAACATTCAAAGTAACACAATATATAAAATATCACACTTAGCTACAAAAGAAAGCAAGAATTATATGTTTTAAATACGTTTGTCTCACACACAAATATATTGATTTATACAATTCCTCCCTATATAATTTTGCATACTTTTTTTTTTTTGCAGGACGTTACTAAATACTGTTGCGTTCCTTCCCTTGCACAATATAAATGCCAATAAATGCCAAACAGCTCCCCTCCCTTTTTTAATAAGATGCAGAAAATGAGCCAGCCATATTTTATTTATTAATCAAATTTATTTATAATAAGCTCTTGCTGTGACTGACACTGCTACAATGGCAATTGGTTACAAACTAATTGCAGAGAAGACTGTGAAAATAGGATGATGGGAAACATGCCTTCCATAGTTAATCAACCATCCAGAAATGGCAGTCAGCTGCTCCACTGAATGGTTTGGGAACTGAAACCCTGATTTCTTTTTTTTTAAAAAATAAAGTTTTATTCGGGTTTTCACACATACAAAATACAAGTAAAACATCTTTTTTGAAAATAGCATGGTTCCGGGTTGAACTTCTTTATACAGACACAAAACTCAATTTCATGCTCCTTTTTGTATTCTATTCCATATCTTATACTATTTTACATTTTCTATATAGTTTTTCCCCTCTTTTAATTTTCTCAATTTTATTTTGAGTATCTCATCTCAATTCAAATCATTATATTTATACTTTTGTCTGTTCTGTTTCAATTTCATATTATCTTTTCTCATTAAACAAATTTTCTCCTGTAGTTACTAATTGGAGTATGACACCTTTATATCTTTTAATTACATCCATTCAACTCTTATTTAAATTTCAATATATACCTTATGTTTATGACCTTCAATATAATACATAATACATAACTTCCAATTGAATTCTGCTTGGCACATTCTCATAATACACACTATATTATTTTTAAAAAAAGATTGTAAATATATGTAATTATAAACCCTCATTCCATTCCAGTTCAGTTCTATCATTAATAATCATTAAAACCATAACATCTTTAACACTTCTTTTCAATTAAATATCATACTTCCTTAAAAACACATATAATCTCCATAATTAATTTTTCCCTTATTTCTCTTCACATATGTTTTATAAATCATTAAATATACCTTTTGTTACATTTATTTATTGACAAGCATTCCACTGAATTACGATAGCTATTTTATCAGACATTTTAATCATATATTTATTCATATTTTCTAAAATTATTTCTGCTTCTAATATAACCATACTATCTTATGTACCTTTGCAGAATCCCTTTTTCCATTAAGTTTTCACCCATTAACTCTAAATAGGCCCTGTTTCTCTATATTTTGCTTCTGTCCTTTATAACTTCTTTTCCTTTCTTTCTTCCCTCTCATCTTCTCCCTCCCCTTTTCTCCCCTTGTCTCTCTAGTTCTAATTCTCTCTTCTGCATTTCCCCCTTCTGTTGCTTTCTGATTTTATACTTATTTTTCACACTATTTTTTTTTTGGAGTTGTTTTTCCCAATCTTAAACTTTCCATTCTCTTTTCCCCCTTTCCTTTTTCCCCCCATCTAAGATTACTTGTTCATTAAAGATGGCTTCTTCTTTGTCGCAATCTTCTTGTTCTGCAGGCATTTCTTGTTGTTTCTCATAATTCCAAATCTCCATTTCTAAAAACTGAAATACAAAGCCAAAAGAACCTCTCCCTTCTTGTGCATCTTCTTTGTACTTTTTAAGTTCCATTTTCAGTTCTTCTAAAAGTGGAGCCATTTAAACAGTTTTAAACAACCACCCGATTGATTTTAGTCATTCAAAACAATAACCAAGAATCCAGAAATCATCGAGTAATCCAGATAGTCCCGAGTTATATCTTCTTATTTCTTTTTCGACTTTCTCTTGGGGTTTTTGTTGTGATATTTCAGTTAGAATGTATCTTTTGGAAGTCTTGTTGAGATT
Organism: Pseudonaja textilis; assembly: GCF_049901715.1. Classification (NCBI taxonomy): domain Eukaryota; kingdom Metazoa; phylum Chordata; class Lepidosauria; order Squamata; family Elapidae; genus Pseudonaja; species Pseudonaja textilis. The sequence goes on along the minus strand of NC_141991.1, from coordinate 62,456,714 downwards.
TTGCTGTAAGTTCTATTTTAATTCCAGGCAATCTCCTCCCTTCCAGATCCTACCCTTTTATTCTTTTTCTTTCCTTTCCTGTTTTCAAAAGCTTTTAATTATCCAAAAATCTTTATTATCTCTTTGACTTTTTATTTTCAGCATTGAATGCCTATTGATGTCAAAGTGGATTTTTTTCCAATTTCTTGCTTAAGTCTCTTAGCTGTCAGTATAGGAAAAAGAGAAAAACAAATCCTTTCCCTTTTCTCTCTCCTTCGCAGCTTAAAAATCTTCTTAGGGAACAATGTTACTGTTTTTTAACAGTTTCAATTCCAGGATACCTTATTTGTTGCTTTTGCTGTTTGACCCGGTCAACCAAAACTTTCTCTTCTTATCTTCCTCCTGCACATTTTTTTCCGGTCGAGTTCTTCTTTGTGGTGGCCATTTCTGACCACCGCTGCAACCGCCTTCGGGAAAGGGAGTAATGGCCAGCTGGGGAGGAGAGATGCGGCTCTCCTCAACCCTGCTGGCAGTCTCCCCCCTCTTCACCACCTCTACAGGGTGGCTTAGCCCTGAATCCAGCCAGCTCAGGGTGCTCCAGTGGCAAGCATGGATCGAAGCCTCGCAGAGACGAGGTTTCGGTCTGTCGCTGAAGAAGCTCAAACCGGAAGTCCTGAAACCCTGATTTCTGTTCATTTCATAAATGTAATGAAAATTCATTTCATTAAATATGCTGTCCTTTTAATAAATCAAGGATTGTAATTATTTCAGAATATGCTCATTTTGTTCAAAAAGCATACTACATGCTTACTGTTTACACATGTTGTACACTTCCTTTTAGATGCCTCTTTATGCTGTGAGTTTTGCATCCTGGATGGTGTCAGCACATATGACTTTTGTTCTTCTTCTCCAACACATAGACTACTTTCACATAAACAGTGTGTGTATTTCTAAGCCAGGAGGGGCTTGTAAGAGTGCTATGATTTGTATCCTCTGATATAAAATATAAAAGGAGACCATCAGTTTCGGAACAGTAATTCATTCTGCTGCCAAGATAATAAAATGTGGAATCTCCTTTGAGAGAAACTGAGTACCTGGTCATTATTCGGAACATCTATATCTTGGGAGCAATACAGAAATGATGTCTAACCCCAGACTTACTACTGTTTCCTAGTGCCATTCTGATCCTACCTAAATGGATAGTGAGAAAAGCAGTGTGTTGCTTAACGCAAGCATCATAGAGTTCTGAAGTGTAAAGCAGGAAGTGGCAATGTTAATATATGGTAATGTATCTATTGGATACATGTGTAGTGGAACCAGGTATTTTGTCATAGTGAGCAACTGCTAAGTGGCAGCTCCAATGCTCTCAGTGGAAACATTTTGCTGCAGTTATGCTCTCAACCTTCTTCTCGTTGTTTCCCAGACAGCTTGAAGAGATGGAGGGTTGTGTATTTGATCACAGAAGTGAATAAGAATTTTCCTTTCCCACGCATATGTCAACATAATCCTTATTTTCTGCCTTCTTTTTTAGACAAGGACAGGCAGGATATTCAGAACAAATAAAATGAAGTAATTGTTGACATAATGTGTATTTGTGGAGGAATTGCTGCACGCTGATAATCAACTGCTTCGTAAACTTTAAAATGAATGGAGAGCAGGTTTATCAGTGACCATGAGAGAGTATGATAGATTAGGACCTATGATTGCTTGAGAAAGGAGCAAACAGACTACGTCGTCATCATCATCATCATCATCATCATCACACCCTGATTCAAAGCTTTATCAAGACACAATCTGTACTGCCTGGACCTTTGATCTAGCGTGACTGTTCTCCTATTTAGGAGATGCCAGCACAAGGCTTCAGTGACCAAGCTGTCATTCTGTTCTCTTGACATTCTCTTGGCATTTTGTTAGTCATGGTGATTACTTGATTGTTGGCTCAGTGACACCCTACATTGGCTCTTAAAATATCCAGCAAGCTCTCTAAAGTGCTTTCATGGAACAAGCTTTGCTCTGGACACTTGTGTTTTCTTCTTGTTCTTTTTCACTGTCACAATAGCTCTATTATTCTCTTGCTGTGGTTTGTGCAGTTTAATTTAGACTTGTGCCTTCTTTTGTTTCATTCTCAGTAATTCAAGAGCACGTGATTCACTGCATGTATTTTCTCATTTTCTTGCCCCCCATACTTATTAACCCTTTTCTTGTATCAATATCCATGTACAATATCAACCATCACAGCTTCTAAAATGTATCCTGTTTCACTTTCTTCTTTCTCATTGCTGACACAGGGTTGAGCACATTGCTGTCAGTCTACAGTGTTTGTACCTATCATCAGCTCAGCAGCATCACTGCTCATTAAAGTTTATGAACAATAAATATCTCATTACTAGCTGTTTTCCTTTTCATGTTGCCTCCTTCTGTTACAAATGCTGAGGAAATTAGTAGCTTTCCTCCTTTATTGTTACACAGAAACAATATGGACTTGTGTTCTTGGACACTGCTAATTTCTGCTGCCTGGGGAAACTTTAAATGGCAAAATTGATAGCAAGTAACACTATGATTCTTTGAAAAATTGTGAAGTTCATCACACTGTTTACAGCTATTGCTGTATCTTAGGAGAAAGATCTTTATATACATATATCTTTGCTTGCAGCAGCAATCAGTAGTCTATATAATTTCAATGGTCTATATAATCTTCTGAAACTCTTCCATTACAAATTCAGTTATCTTCAAAATAGCTCTCTACAACATTATTTATTTTCACTCAGCTTGCATTAATGCACAAAAATCTTTCCTTTTAGTCTCATTACATACTATCAGATATGATTCCCAAATTCAACATTACATATTTTATGGGATGCCACATCACAATTCAAACGTGTCACACATTTTGCCTTTTCTAATCATTGTTGATCCAGCTGTTGCAGAACAGAAAACATAATAAATAAATATGAAATAATTAATATGAAGTAATTAATAACACAAGCAATAAAACAGATCTTTATAATTTCTCATTTACTGACTATTCTTAAATACAGAATTTTCAATATAAATGGTCTTCTTCACTATATCCAGCCCACCCTTTTAGAGAAACCGATAGCAGCTTCTTTTCTGCGTAGACCTATGTTCTATGCTGGACATCATCTTTGAAGCCCTCCATGGCATGGGATTGGATTATTTGAGGGACTTCCCCTCTCCAATTGACAAGGTGACAGGCAATTATTATTCTGCTTTGCTGTGGCCTGATCAGACTCCCTGGTGTATACAGTTCTAAAAGGAGAATGACAATATGGAGCAAGGAGACCCATCCAGATGGTAGTAGAATTCAGAAACGAAGCTCTATGAGAAACAGGATATGCTTAGTCTTTAGAAATGGTGACCAAGGTGAAATATGATTGAAGTCTTCCAATAGCTGATGAAGAATATGTTACAGAGAGAAAGGTGGGAACATATTATCTATTGCCCCAAGGGACATGACTAGAAACAACTGTTAAAATTTCAAGAAAGCAGATTCAAACTAGAATCGGGAGGAACTTCCATATATGTAAGCTATCATCCAATGGAAGAAGATGTCAATGATATGAGGATTTATCTGTTAATAGAGAATGAAGGTGAGGAGTAGAATTGCCTTGGAAAACTAACCTGAATATCTTATTTCTCTGAACATTCATCTTTAATTTGTTTCCTTCTATGCTGTATTATTTTAAGTCCTATGTCTTGATTAGATTATTTCATTTGATTTGGGTAACTGTATAACTAAGGATAGTCAAATGTTTTGTGGCTGGAGATCCCACTTGTTTTTATTAGTAGGTTTCCAAAAGCTGCATGGAACATTTCAGCAATGCATCAGCAGGGATGACATTTTCAGCTGTTGAGAAGATTCTAAAATCAAAATATGTGCATTAAATCAATTCATTTCTTTTAGCCGTTCCATTTTTTTAATTGCTCTACCAAATGTCAGCAATCTTGCTGAATTTTGATGATGCAAAGCAGCCACAAAAATAGAAGTGGGGAGACCCAGACTAACTGCCTTTAATGTAAACCATCTCCATTTTTCAAGTTAAAGAAAGAATATAAATTCTTTAATAAATATTTTGTGGTGATGTTTGTGTTGCTTTCCAAAATATTATTTATTGGTCTCAGTCAAATGCAATAATATGGAGCATGCATCCAACCCTGCTGTATATTATTTTTTGTGATTATCATATGGATAAACAAAGCAATACTTTCCAGAGAATGAACAGATAAAGTTCTAACTTAATGGACTGCAGAAATAAATTGTCATTCTGAATAAATTATTATTATTGTGGTTAAACTTTGGTGAGATTCACAGCCTTTGGGGCTGGTTGGTAGCTCAACAGCTTGAGTCCTAACCAAGGACCTAGGAACTGATATAAGCTGTTCCAAGTAGGGTGGATTTTTGTATTATTTTGTATTATTATTATTATTGGTGGTGGTGGTGGTGGTGGTCATACCATAATTGGTCAACAAGATATTTATACTGGATTAACATTTTTATCCATCCATTGAGTTCCTTCCAAAGGACCTGGGTTAAGCAGATGTTGTTGTGTTAAAGATATTGTTGCAAGATATGAACTGTTCCAAATAAAGCTGGTTTTTGTAATTGGCTGATGGTGATTTTGTCAATGATGATGTTCAAGTTGTGCTTCAGATGTTTTGGGATAGCACACAAAATGCCTGTTACTGTCGACACTATCTGTTCATTTGTCACTAGGTACTGCAATGTCACTATCCAGATTTTTTTTATTTTTTACTTATCAACAATTATTAAGTCTGAGGTGTTATGTGGCCAGTGCTTGTTTCAATTATAAAGTCCCAGAGCATTTTAGCGTCTTCGTTTTCCTTTATTTATTTATTGCTACTTTGCCATGCCTTCGTTTGTAATCAGTCTGTGCAATCTTCTTGTAACAGCTAACGAGATGGTTCAGTATTTCTTCAGCTTCTTTGCAGAGGCAGCATTTGCTATTTTTTTCAATTCTGGCTTTGTAGGCATTTGTTTTTAAAGCTTGGTCTTGTGCAATCCAAATTAGCCCGTCTATCTCTTTTTTTCAATTCCTGCTCTTAGCTATTGTCAGGGCTTGTTGTTATCTGCTTTGCCTGCTAGAGTTTATTGTGTGTATTGGTCATCCCCATGTCCCTTTTCTCTACTTCATTTGATCTTGTAGGCCAGTTGGTCACTCTAGTATTCAGTTAGCCTTCATGATGTACTAGCCTCAGTGCATCTTCTTTATTCTTCTTCAGATATTCTTCCAGTTCTCTTTTTTTTCTTCTTCAGTTGTCTGGTGTACATTCAACATTCCATGCCTGCCTATGCTCCTTGGTAAGTACAGCCTGTCAACATCACTATGTGGACGAAGGGTGTGATTCATTGTCATAATTTTCTAGTCTTCCTAGCCAGCACTTTTAGTTCTGCTTGAGTCCAATCCACTATTCCAGCTTTTGTGTGTTTATTAACAGTGTTTGGACTTCACAATCTTCATCACACTCATCATGTATTTTCTATTAACCTTGTTCTTAATTTCAGTGTGCTTAATATTGTCAGCTCAAAGAATGCCCATGTAGTTGTAGTGATCTTCTTCACCCAAATTCTTCATGTTATTCCCATAGGGCTTCTTGATCCCTTCATTTTTCACTATTTTCCCCCTATTGGTAGTAAGGGTAGTAAGGGCACATTTGTACATTCCAAATTCCATTGCAATATCTTGACTTTATATATGGACAGTATTGTGCAGCAATTCTATATCACTTGTTTTTTTTTTTAATACAGCTTCAGATTATCCATGTAAAGGGAGTGAGATATTCTGGAAGATGTTTTTGATGTTTGATTGCCATGATCTGATATTTTCAGTACCATTGACTGAGGATGGGCCAAAGGTGCTTTTCAAAGAGGCAACTGGACTTTCTGGGGTTTTTTTGAAGACATTTCGCTTCTCATCCAAGAAGCTTCTTCAGCTCTGACTGGATGGTGGACAATGGAAAGATTTATACGCCTTGCAGACAGCTGTACATTTGAATTCTTTTAGCGGGTCATTAAGGTCACCTGGAGATTTATCTGTGTCATCAGGGTCACCTGAGTGGTGCAGATTGGTGTGGAGTCTCCTTGGAACTGTTGAAAGGATTCTGTTGTAGATTGTAGGTAGATGATTTGAATTCCTCCCCCCACCCCACCCCATTGAGAGAAGGCTGTTCAATTTTAACATAAATGGCCTCTTTGACCCCTCTTTCAAACTAGCAGTCTTCTCTGTCCAAAATGTGGACTTTGCTGTCTTCAAATGAGTGGTCTGTGTCTTTTAAATGCAGATGGACTGCTGAATCTAGTCCTGTTGTGTTTGTTCTCCTATGCTGTGCAATGCACTTTTGAAGTGGTTGTTTTGTTTCCCCAATGTGCAGATCTGCACATGGCTTGCTGCATTGTACTGCATTTACCATGTTGTTCAGTTTACATCTGGGTATTTTATCCTTGGGGTTGACAAGCTTCTGCCTTAGTGAATTTTTGGGTTTGAAGTGTGCACGTGTGTTATATTGGCTGAAGATCCTCCTGAGCTTTTCCAATATGCCTACAATATACGGAATGACAACATTGCTTCGTTTATTGTTTTCTTAGTTATCTATTGTGGAGGACCTCCTGTAAGGTCTTTTTTGAGATTTGATGAAGGCCCACTTGGGATAGCCGCACTTTCTGAGGCTTCCTTGGTATGCTTTCATTCTTTTTCTTTCCCATCTTTGATTATAGGCAGGCCCTCAGCTCGGTGATGTAAGGTTCTGATGACTCCCATTTTGTGTTTCAGTGGGTGGTGGGAATCAAAGTATAAATATTGATCTGTGTGGGTGGGTCTTCTGTAAACTTCAATGTTAATCTTCCTTTGACGTGCACCACACAGTAGAGAAAGGCTAGACTATTTTCCTTAACATCTTCTAATTGGATTTGATTTGTTGATATGATGAATGGTGTTGCCAACTAGAGGAGCTCATCAGGTAGTTAGATGTTTTGCATTGACAAAGGAGTTAATGCCATGACAAACAGTGATGGTGTCAGTGGGCCTCCTTGAAAGCTTCCTCTGTTATTATTATTATTATTTTAATGTGATCATTGTCAAACATTCTTTTTGGATACAACCATTCAGAATATATATTAGGCTATGTTTATTTATTGAGTGATTTAAGTCCAGATTACCTTTTTTATGACACTACAGCTATTAACATATTTGCAACAACAGTTTAACTTTCCCAAAACAAATTTGAAAAGATTTGACAGAAATGATCCCAGCAGCTACTATATGTTCTGAAGCCTGTGTTATATAGTACAATTGACCAGTTGAAATGGAAATTAATATTTATTCAAGGTGTTATGCTCTTCTTCATAATAATTAAAGCTGAAATATTATCTATATGAATGGGTGTAATTAACAAAATCATAAAATAAATCTCTCAACTACCTATCTTTCAATAGTGATAGGGATGTAATGAATATTTCCATGACTTCAAAATATGAAATATAGAATGCATGCTAATGGTTATTGGTGCTGGATTTTTTAAAGCTGCGTGTTACATATATCTACAGTACCAGGTGCATTTTACTGAAGCATATACACATTTGCCTTGGACAGTTTCCTATTCTCATTTAAAGTATAACCAAATTAAGATGTGTAAAGATTTGTCACAAATATAATTAGAATATATAATCATTCTCTGCACTTACACCTCCAAAGCTTGAGAACCAACTAAGTCTTCTGGATGGCATGATCCTCACTCACCAGCCATGAGTGATCATGTATAATTCTGCAAAGTACTTTGCTCCTTTTAGATTTTCTGAACCTTGAACCATCCACTGAGTGTTATCAGACATTCATTGGAGTCCTGCTGATAAAAAGAGGAGTATTTATTGAAGTATTCATTTATTTCATGAACAAAGTTATCTAATAGGTCATGGGCCACTTTGAAAAATTAACCACCTCCCAACTTCAATTGATTAAAGTAAATTTGCCATAGAGAAATGAGTCCGAAATTCTCACAGAGTGATTTAAGAAACTGCTCATCAATTATAGGAAGCATTTGGTTGTAATAATTTCAACTATGGATAGTGAAAACAGCTATTGAATACAAAGAGCAATATATATGTATGTTTTCTTAAGTTTTCGCAGGTACTTACATGTATGGTATTCAGCTTTGTTCAGGTATTTTCCCACATCATTATAGTTGTGCTTTTAAAGTTGTAGCAACGTTTCGGCAGAATCTCATCTGCCATCATCAGGCTTCTGTATAGTGTTCGTCTGTGAGTCAGACTTTCACAGCCATTTCTGTTTTAAATTTGGTGCTAGCCTATGCTGTGCCAGAATGGGGTTTTTTTTCTTCATCCTGATTGGTTGGGAGTCTTGGTTTGTGTTTATTGGTCTTGGAGTTTGCTGTGTTCTGCTTGATTGGTGTTTCTAATATCTTCTGTCTGTTTTGTAGCTTTTTTTGTCTTGATTGGCTGGCAACATTGTGTTTCCTATATTGGAGACTTTTAGTGTGGCTTGGCTCCGAGTAAACGGACAACTATCATATATTAGGAAGCTAGGTTTCATCTGGGTGTGGATGAACACTATAGAGAAGCGTGATGATGGCAGATTATATATGTGTGTGTGTGTGTGTGTGTGTGTGTTTTCTTAAGTTTTCGCGGGTACTTACATGTATGGCATTCAGCTTTGTTCGGGTATTTTCCCACATCATTGTAGTTGTGCTTTTAAAGTTGTAGCAACATTGCTGAATGGGAAAATACCCAAACAAAGCTGAATGCCATACATGTAAGTATCCGTGGAAACTTAAGAAAACATATATGTAGGTCATTTTTGCCAAAATGTCGCCAAGATACTCTCAATCTTACACGGGAAAAGACCCGAACACACCTAGACCTACACCTAGACCTATATATATATAATGTTGGATGACTTTATTAATGAAATGAATAAACATGGACCAAATTTAATATCAGCAACACTCTTTTTATTTATATATATATATATATATATATATATATATATATATATATATATATATATATATATATATATATATATATGATATAATAGAAGTTCTGATTACATTCCGTGACAAATGTATGCAAAAATTTAAACATAAAAAAGGGAGAGAAGTTTTTCACAGAGCTGTATCTTGCTATTCAGTATCTAAGATTTTGTTATACATGTTAGAGACTATTTTAATCAGGCCAAATTAATTAGGGAATGTTATTTACAACTGCCCCAAAATAACTGATATGCATTTCATAACTGATATAGTCAGTACAACCACTGAATAATTAAGTCTAGTAAAAGCCCAGTGGCAGAAAAATATTTTTTGTCCCTTTGTGAAAAACATCCTATCTTCCAAACATCAAAAGTAAACATCTTAAGTCACCACTCTCTAGTAATAATGGCTAATATCCAAAAGCTATGAAATAGATTAAAATGTAGAAATTATTTGGTCTTATGCTCTTGAGGGATGATGCAATTATAGCAGAAAGGCTGCAAAGCATTTGCTCATACTAACAAAAACCTACCATACATATAACAAGCATAAATGGGATATCTGGGGCATAAAAACACAGTCTTGACTCCCACGTGGAAAACCTCAGGTGTATATAGATTTTTGATGACATTCCTAAGAGACAGAATTCACATTATTTTCTTATTTTAATTTGTGACAAGTAATTGCTTTTTTAATGGTATGGGCTGAAATAATTGTCTTAATATCTGTTGTGAAGACAAATACTATTTTGAAGCAAGTTGATGGGACTGAATTCTGCAATGGAGGAGGCAAATGCAATCATTAAGATATAATAGGCTGTATTTGCCCTCTAATTAGACTTTCTTTTGATTAAGCAGTAATTAAATATTGCAGAGTAAAAGAGATTTTATGACTGGCAGAAGCCACACTTTAAGATGTTTATGTAATGAGAAGGCAGCATCTACATGCCAATAACCCATTTTGTATTAGAGCTTTCTGTGTTCACTAGTCAAATTTGACTATTTGTTTACTTGGACACATATTTAAAATTGATTACCACTGAATTAGTTTGAAATACATTTTATTTGCAGTTTCTAAAGCTGTTGTGAGTTCAGCTTCTTCATAACAAATGTACTGGACTTAATCTAAATTTGATGGGTTCTGTTCTGGATGATGAATCAACTGGTTTATTCCCGGTGAAACTAATGAATTTTAATGATTTTTCCCCCAAGCTATTTATTTAAATATATGCAATCTAGAAGAGGGGATACATTTGTATTTGGAAAATAGTTCTAAACTAATTTACATTTATGTAAAAACTGATGTGATACATCAAGCAAAAGTCCATATAGACTAGAATTCTGTTCTGATGGTGATGGTTCTACTGAGCATTTTCTGAAAGGCAGATTTTCTTTATCCACAGAATTTCTCACACTATTTTCTCTCACGCTCTCTCTGGTGAATTCATAACTGTAACCATATAGTTTTCTTGGCAACAATATGTTAATATTTATTTATTGGATTTATATTGCTACTTATTCAACTCATGTACCAGCTATTGCAATATCTTCTAGCAATTAATTTCACAAGTCAGCTGTGGGGAAGCTGTGGCTCAGTGGATCAGTATTTTTCCTCCTCCATAACCTTGGAGTAGAAGCTGAGACAATACAGAAAGTCCTCGATTTATTTAGGGAGCGTTCAAAGTTACAACGACATCGAAAAAAGTGACTTATGACCATTTTTCACACTTATGACTGTGGCAGCACCCCCATGGTCACATGATCAAAATTCAGATGCTTGGCAAGTGGTTCATATTTTATGACGGTTGAAGTGTCCCGAGGTCATTTGATCAGCTTTTGCAACTTTGTGACAAGCAAAGTCAACGGGGAATCCAGATTCACTTAACAGTTGTGTTGCTAACTTAAAAAGGCAATGATTCTTTTAGCAATTGTGGCAAGAAAAGTCGCAAAATGGGGCAAACCCACTTCACTTAACAATATAAATTTTAGGCTCAACTGTGATCGTAACTCAAGGACGACCTGTATCTGAAACTTTGATAGAAATGAATAGATCAGGGACACCTTGCAATCTATAGCCACTGGGGTCTTGCCCATCAGGCCTATCTTCTCATTCTCAATCAAACTGTGAATGACACTGACTTATTATAGATAGATCTGATGCTCAGTAGCATCAGCCTTCGGCCAAAGTTTCCAATAATCTTATTGCCTAGCTCCTGAACTGAGAATAATGGAGGAGGGAAGAATGTGGGCCCCAATTTTCCAATTCTCCCCACCCCATCTCCTAGTATGTACCTGTCACTACCGTGACCTTCCCCTCTTCTGCATCTCCTGCACTATCTCCTTGCTTCTTCTCACCCTGAGCTACCTTAGGGACAACTTGCTTGCATCAACATCACTTCATAGAATTTCAAATAAATATTCATTCCACACCCTCTAACCCTATCTTCCAACATGCTCTTATTAATAATTCCCTTCAATCACTTTTTCACCGTCTACCTTAGTCACTCATGTGCAGATCTCCTATCCTCAATTTTCAATCACTTGCTAAACATTCCTCCACGCTTCGACTTGCCACTCATACTGTCTTCCATCTAGTTCTATTCTCTACATTCTGCACCCAGCATCCATTTTGTATAATGTTCTGTTTCAGTGAGTTATTAATAAGGTGGTGTTCAAGAGAAACTACTTTTCCCTTTCAGCATTGGAATACCATTTTCTGACATTGGCTCTGATGCATCCTGTTTTTCTTTGAGGAATTGTATGGTGTGGGGATTTCCTATGAACAAATCAATATTTCCTGTGCCAAAGTTTTACTGGAGAGAAGGTGGCAGCATCTGATTCCTTATGGAAATGTTATTAGAACTGGAAAGGCTTAGCTTTAGATATTAAGCAAAATGGTTTTCAGTATCATGAGGATTAAGAACATCTTGAAGCTGCAAGCCAAAAGAAAAAGATTGACTGTTTGTACCAATGACAGATTTATTGCTCTCAGGAATAGAGTTAAAGGGAAAAAAAACATGCAATAAGAACATTTTTCAATTTGGCCTACAGGGAAAGAACAGCTTTCAACTTAACAGAAAAGAGAAAGGGTTTTACATGGTGAAACATCAAAAGACAAGGAAATGTCACTTGGCGCTAAGAAGCTAAATAGCTTTTAAAACTGTTTCCGATCTATTAACACCCAAGCACTTTGCAGGTACATGCATCCTTGGTTGCATTTCTTATCCTTTAGGCCATATAAGAAAGGATTCTTGCTGCATGCTCTACTGTTCAAAGTTTGGATATTTTTTTCACAATGCACTTTTAGATGTCTTCAATATTTTGTTACTTGTGAGCCTGCTCCATAAACTCATTTTGATAGCTCAAAGCTCAAAAGGTAGCTCAATTTAAGCATTTGGTAAGGACATTTATTCATACTCATATTCAAAAACATTTCCTCATGATTCAACAAACTCTTAGAGATAATATAGATAATATAATATAGAGAGAGTATAGATTTTGTCTGTCAGTTTTGTCAAATCAGCTTTGAGAATCGTGGGTAAGCAAATCATCATCACCCAATCTACATCACAGACTTAAGTAGAAGCTAAAATTCAATTCCAAATGAGATTCCAGTGGAACTAATAATTAGGGTTAACAATTGTGGATTTAAATTAGGATGAATTGATACTTCCAGATTTCTTTATTTTAAAATACTTTCCATTACGATACATGCCATATATTTTGAATTTCCAAACAATCTTTCATGCTGGAGTTATGTAAAACTATGGAAATATATATATGTATATTTACCAGTCTACTTACTTATCAAGAAATATATGAATATCTGTAAAGAGAAACATTGAAGGTGGTAGTATATTCAGACTAATCGATTGAAAATAGTTCTTTTGCTGAGGCATTTGCTTTCTGTAATGATTTAAGGGTTGTTATTTCTTTAAAAATTTGATATTTTGAGTTTGGACATTCAGATGACAACAGGGTTTTGGTCATGGCTAATATTTAAAAAGAAGTATTTTAAGATGATGTTATTTTAAGAAATAACATTAAAATTTAAACCAGCCTACTAAACAGACATATCTGCAAATGATACCAGAAGAGAAATTTGTTGAGAATGACATCAGTGAGAATGAATACTGTACCTTATTTACTCAAATGAAATGTCAGAAGGGAGCTTGCCCTTCAATATTTTCACATCCGGCTGCAGAGGATGGCCTAGTTTAGCTTAAGCAACGTTTGCAGACATTTCTGTTAGCCAATCGATTGATCGATCAGCTGCTCAAAAAACAAATATTTTTAATGCGGAAAATCTTGATCTTCTGTATAATATATAAGCTGTATAATTCTATTGAGCTGTCTGTTGAGGTCAGAAGCAATTATGAGGCACTACTGTTTGAGAAGTATTATGGTCCTAAAAGTAAGGAGATAGTTCAACTTGGAAGTTTGAACAATAATTATTTAGTTGGATAACAAATTACAGGTAGTTCTTGACTTACCTGTTCATTTAGTGACAGTTCGATACTATTAAAAAATCTTCATCTAACAATAAATGAATTCTTAAGATGATATCAAATTAAAAAATTGAACTGGCAGAGTTTCTGTATGGATATTTTGGATGAATTATTAAGATCTCATTTGTTACAAAATGTAGGACACTGCTTTAATTTACTTGAGTTGCAGGAAGTTCCAATTAAAGGTTAGAAAAGTCTTTATATATTAAATGCAGTTCGAGCTTTCAAGAGATGTTAAAAACAACAATGTAAATTTCCCGGAGTGGCTCAGTCAAAAATTTAGGGACACAGAAAATTAGGGGGAAATATATCTGCAAAAAGATTATCATTAGATCTAAAAAAGAAATGCAAGATGAAAACATGAAGATTCATAACTTTGGTTTTTCAAACCGAATCCAGAAAAAAATGACAATTGTCTTAATGTATGCACTGAATGATAATAACATTAAGTTTTATTAAAGACATTTCAGTGACTTCTTGAAATTGCAGAGAGGTATCTTAATCTTTGGAGATATGAATACTTGCATTTATTTAAATATGGTTAGATTTATTTCACCCAAAAGGAATAGCAACCAATTCCCCCAAAATGTTCTAACTAACCTGTTATGTCTCTTGGACATGAAGGAACAAACATTTCAAAGAGAGACATGCAATTATTGTGAGGGCTCCATAACTAACATTTAACATCCTTTAACTTTCCTTTGTCTATTATTCCTGTTTAACTCTTTTTATAAAGTTGTTTAAGTATGTCAGTGATAATAATTTTAGATATGTATTGTTTTAGTTTTATGCAATCCAGAGTGAGATAGGTGAATAAAATAGGTAAATAAATAAATAAAAATTCTTCTGTTCCTAAAACTTATTCAAGGGTAGGCAAATGCTAGATTTCTAATTCACTGTTAACCATTCTTTTAGGTGTGGAAGTGGCAGTAGGAAGTCATACTGATCATAAACAATAATTGTTAGACTATATAAAGGAAATTCCAAACCCAAAAGATGGAATGCGCAGTGAATGTTTATTATTATAAGAAGATATTATTCTCTAGTGTTATCAGGAACCAAACAGCTTCTTCCAAATCAATGTGATTTCTGATGTTTCTTTATCTACAGTGTGGGATGCTAGCAAAGCATTTATGAGAGGTCTGTTTATCTCTCAGGCATTAAATAAAGAGAAAGCCATACAGAAACAGAAAGATATACTGCTGAATTATCTGAACTAATTAGAACCAAGGCATATACTCAATCCAATTTTGGATTTAGAACAAAAGATAAAAGCATTACAGAAATACTAAATTTGATTCAAGTAAATTAAATTTATAACAGAAACACTTTGAAAAAGACAACATGTTATTGATTTATCAATTGCATAAGGAAGAGGGCAAAAGAACTATTGCTTCGCTTTGCTTTGACACTAAATACGTTTCTGCAGTGAAGCAGATAATAGAGCAGCCTAAGTATTGTCCCAAATTATATGGTAAAGTTATCTGATCTAGAAAATATTGAAGAATAACTGAGTAAGAAATTATTTACAAAATGTACAGATTAATAAAAAGAAGCCCTTAGTTGTCAGCCCTTAAAGGTAGATCAGATTCAGAAACCAAAGTTATGAATGCTAATACTACTTTTATTATAAGATTACACTAACAGAATCTTGCAAATCTGATAATGTGCTTTCCCTCCCACTCTTTGAAAAGACAAGTCTGAGATGCTTTCTAAAATTACATTTTTGCCCTGTACTTAAATTTCTTTGATCTGATCATTAGTTTGATTGCAGCTCTTCCTTCTATTCTTCAAGGTTATTCCTGTTTCCCTTTACATCAGTCAACCCATAACTGAAAACCAAACTAAAGAAGTAGTATAAATAACAACAACCAGGCTTTAGTAAAGTTAAATTAAATTAACTTGCAGAATGGTCTGCAAAATACCAGAAGATTTTCCAAGAAATTCTAGCTAAACCTTTAACACAAGTAATGAATGAGATTCAGGAATGTGAAGAATTTACTTTATCATGGAAATAAGCTTTCATCTTATTTATAAAAAAAGGAAAAGATTCAATTCACCTAGATTCATCCAGACCTATTTTTATTGAAAGTAGATTTCAAGACTTTTCACACAAATTTTCACAATGAAAATAACTTTTCTTAACTAAAATGGTCAGATTGGATTTGATCTTAAGAGACATATGAGAGATAATGTACAGTATTAGATTTTGAAGATCATCAACAAGGTACAGTACATAAAATTAACAAGTTGGCTCTTGCTTGTCCTGATGCAGAAAAGTCTTCGACAATTCAGAAAGGTCTTTTATTCTGCAGTTTTGAAAAAGATGAACTGGTACCCTTATTTTTCATATAGAATCACAGTACTTATAAAGGACAAAAAGCCAAGTAAAGTGCTGTATATCACAACAATGCACTCTACTGAAGGAGACGGGAGAAGGTTTCCTCCTTTCCTTTCCTTTTTAACTGGTTAGAACCATTGACAATGAAAATGAATCAAGAAAATAAAATTCAGAAGTTGAATTAGCGATTTAAAAACATAAACTGAAATTATATATTGATGATATTGTATTTACAGTTACTCAGCTGAAAGACTCCTTGGTATTGTTAATAGAATACACACACACACACACACACACACACACACACACCCATAGAGCCTTGTTTCTGATTATTGGATTAATTTGTTTAAAAGCCAATTAGTGATTGTGAATCTGGCAGAGGAAGAACAACAATACCTGGGTCAAGTAATGAAGTTTAATGTACTTGGAAAAAAAACCGGTTAAATAATTAGGAATCTATTTGACAAAAAACAACAGTAGGAATATAATATACCTGTTTTGTATATTTAGGTTTTGAATACATATATTTTCCTTTCCCCCGTTCCCAATTTTGAATGGCAGTTAATGTGCTTACAGAGTTTGCGGGATATACTATTGGATTGTCCTAATCAACACATACATGTAAATGTTACCACTATCCCACAGTCTGATTATATTTATGAAGTATTGAACTGAACTTCTTTCTCCAAATTCACTGAATATCAGACTCCTGAATGAAATTATATTCATCTATTTCAATTACAGTGTTTAGAATTCATGGCAAAACTGGTCTTAAGTTAAATTACTCTATTATATGATATAAATACCATGTAGAATATGAATTATCAAGTATATTTTCTATTCTTTCTATTTTATTTAGGAAATGTAATACAAAGTTTCTAGTCTATTCTACTGAACTTTGCACTCTTAACTTAGTTGAGTTCTACTGCTGTAGAAGCTGATAAATGTGTCTTGTATTAGGATATTTTTTTTTTGTTTCATTCCTGATTAGCAAAATTCAGGAAGGGTTTGTTAGTAGAAATTGGGATTGGAATTTTGGTGTTTTGATCAAGCCAAATGTTTGGGAAGGTACAAGTTCTTGCACAAGTTATAAGTAGTTGAGTTTAATAGCTGTCTGTTAAACAAGTTGTAAAACTCTGCAGAAATCCATAGCAGGAGAAATTTGTCTAAGAGGAGCAGTATATTGTAGTGCTCCATAGACTATAATGCTGAGAGCATATTTATCTAGATCATGAGAGGGCCAGGCCCAATAGATTATAACATTTTGTGGGGGAATTTGTTTTATGAAGAAAAGCTTTTTAATAGGGAAGTAATTTTGTACCCTCTGAGTGTGAAATGTGGAAACTGCTGTATTTATTGCTGTAGGTGAACATTACAAGAAACTATAGCAAGCCTCATTTGCTGCTCTCACCTGCTTATGATCTAAATTAAATCAGCCAATTCAATCTATGGTTTTCAATCCAGAGGCCAGGGGGTACTGGACCAATATAGAAAATACAATAAAAACTGTTGAGGTACATTAAAAACCCTCACAAATTTATAGTCTGACACAAATTTTCAAAGGATCATATTATCCAAGTCATTGTGTTTGGGACAAAATGTGGCACAAAACAAACCATTTATGTAGCTATTAAGCTGGAAAGATGTTCAATTAACATCAGATATATTGATTAAATATGTACATAGATAACATTGTTGATTGTTCCATTATTAAAATATGATTGCTGTAATATTAAACAAATGAATTGGTCATGATACCCATTGTTCCACTCCCTGCAATATATACTCTCTGTACAGAGGTGCCCGTAATATCAAGTGTGTTTCACACTTCCATCATTCTCTCCCATTAGCTGTTATTTTCAGGGATAGTTTGAGGTTCCAATTTTAAGTTGTGAACAAGCTGCAGCTTCCAGTTTCCATAACCATATATCTAGTCATCTAGATAGTATTGAGATTCCTGTGGAGTTGCAGTATCCTGTTCTTATCTCTGATCACGGCTTGTTTCAGAGAAGCCATAATTCTGAATTCCACATATGCCATTTCAACCATTGTTCTTCCCCTGCCGTGCTTGACCTGCTTATTTCTGATGTAGCTTAGCTACTGTGGAGAGGAAAAAAAACACAAACCCAGCCTTCCATACCGTTGCATTATCAGACTGAAGACATTGCAGTTATTCATCCAATATTGTATTAAGAAAAGGTAGAAAAGCTTCAGAAGACAAAGATGGCAGCCCTAAAGAGGCACACACACCATTGTCACTGCTGATTCTATAGGCCTCATTTATAGTTTGCATTCTTCTGGAAACAGAGGAACAGAATATCCTTTATGTACTTTGAATGGCATTCTGATTGCTTAGGCATTAAGACTTATGAGAGATCTAGATCTGAAGGTCCAAACATGGTTTGAAGTGTATATGTCAAAAACACCTTAAATCAGCTACTGCTTTTCTGAAGATCAGGTAGCTGCCCTCAACAGTTGTTGCACAATTTACAGAAAAATTGTCTTCCCATCAGGTGTTACATCTCCAGTTAGATATGCCTTAAATCACATTTTCCCCTTCAAGTACAGAGATCCTCACAGCCAGTGGTAGGATTCCATTTTTTTTTTACTACCTGTTCTGTGGGTGTGGCTTGGTAGGCATGGTAGAGAAAGGATACTGTAAATTCTCCAGTCAGAGGTGGTATTTGCCGGTCCTCCGAACTACTCAAAATTTCTGCTACCAGTTCTCCAGAACTGGTCAGAACCTGCTGAATACCATCTCTGCACACAGCCCTAGTGGGCCTTTATTTGTCCTGGAAATATCCACAACCACTAAGTAGCAGCAAAGAATTCAGATTTTTTTGTTTCTGTATCTTTTTTCTGGCATCTAATTGTCACCCAGTTTTTTGAAGCCCTGATGTGTGATATGACAAGACATGAAAAAGAGAGGTGTAATGGGCAACAGCTACAACACAGATGTGGCACAAAACAATTAATTAACTATTAACTATTCATTTAACATTTCTGAATGATACCCAAGAAATCACTAGCTTTCCTTTAAAACATCCAATTCAGCTGAGAAATAATTGGTGTGAGTGAAATTTATTAATAGCTTACTAGAGGTTGCCTTAAAGTGCTCTTTTTAGAAAAGAACTGAAGATAACCATTGGACTGGAGAAAAAAATTAGAAAGTGCATTGCAAAAATATGTGTTTACCGTTGCTTCACTGGAATGCTCTCCGCAGTTGTATTTGTGGTATGAGAATGTTAAGCTTATATATACTTTTTTCATAGTCCACATTGTCAAAAAATATAGCCTTTGTCATACTGGATATGAATCTTTTTTTCCTGTATAGAGGTATATACTGAGCATGTTTGAGACATGGTCTGCCCTACTTTTGGATTCGCTCCCTTTTTGTGACTGCTAATCAACACAGTGCTGGAAACACTTTGTGACATTTATTTACACATGTTTATGTTATCCTTACCCCTCAAAGCTGGTACGGTATGTGTTTAGCAGCTGTGAACTAAGTCATTTCCCGCTGCAGTGTGGCTTTAAACAGGTGTCTCTTCTATCCAGCATAGAAGTAAAGCCAGCAGCCTTTATTGTCTTAATTTTGGATGGCATTTCCTCAACTCCTATCACATCAACTACTCGTCAGGAAACAAATCTACTTAGCAAATAAGATGCCAAATAGTCATAGCTCTCCAATAGCCACACTGAGCTTCAACCTCATCTTGCAACTAGAAGAACTTTATTATTTGTAGGTCAAATGGCTTAGAGACCAAAAAATAATTTAAAGCCACCTCCATGAATAATGCCAACCAAAATATGGTTTAATTTTGACCTATTACCATGTGTGAAACCATTCCAACAAACTGCCTGATTACTAAATTAAAATAGCTTTATTCTGCATTTATTTATACAGCTGATATGTCATTCTAAACCAAATAAATAAATAAATAATGGAATAGCATTACACAAAAAGCAGTTCAAAGAGTTGTCTTTTTTCCCTGATATTAATTTAACCTACTCTGGTATATGGTTGCCTGATCTCCACACCAGAGTGATTTTTTCATTGCATTACAATAGATACGATGCTAAGTTCTTTCCAGGACTTATACTAGGGAGAAGTTAGACTGGAATTTGTTGGTAGATCTGTGAGTGATTATCAGTGGATCGCTTGATTTCCAACTCCAAATCTTTTAAAAGTAAGCACGATTATCTATAGTATGGTTTGTTTGGATTTGCCTGAAAGATGAATTTATTCAAAATCAATAATTTATTTATAAAAGTTGTTTTATGATGAATGTTTATTTTCCTTCATGTTCTATGGAAGTGATCACATTATAATTAAAAATGAGTGGTAAATGTACAACAAATCCATTGATTTATTGAGCAACCATGGGAAATACTCTGCAGCAGAAGATTATTTTGAAAAGAGGACTTTTTATCCATTATGGTCCCACATACTGCCTTTATGACTCAGTTTTGTTTTTCCATCCATATTTTACTGTAGAGTAGTAGTAGTTCATCAGATAAAGCCATGGTAAAATCAACTAAAAGTCCATGATACACAAACCTTAAGGTTCACAATAACTATTATGGAACCTTAGACTATATTTTTATATGGCGTGAAATGAAAGAACGTGCTAAAAAGATATTTATCTATCCTAAACTTTTGTTACCTTTTCTTTCTGTAATTTAAAGACCTTCAGTTTTATTTAACTTTATAATGCAAAAACAATGTAGGAATGTTTTAAAGCATGGTTATTTTTAATCACTCTATTAATATTTTTAGAAATATGTATGAAATCATCATATCCATATGATATTTCTTTCCCCAAAAGAATAACTAAAATCAACTACTGCTATTTAATTTAGGTTTTATCTGCATCAACAGTAATGAACAACATTCACTAACCCATAGGATTAGTTTTATGTAAGATAGTGTGGGTTTTTTTCATGCCACTACACATATAAGAAAAGACTGCCCAGATAATTAAGACAAAAGGGTAGAGTTTGCATTGTGACTTCACAATACATATTTTATCACTCTGGTGGCAAGATCTTGATATTTTGATGGGTGATATTTTAGAACAGTCATTTTTCAGAAGTATCTATTTTTGATTTCTGCAGCATATGCTTATTTTCTGTATAGGATACATTTTGTTTTACAGAGTAGTCTCTAGTAGTACTGCATTAAAAAGGTCCTTTGGCAGGTTTTGAAATTTTGCAAATGATATCTACTAGATGTGGAAAACATTTTATTACATATCTGGGAAATAAAAGGATTAAGAAAAGTATGGAGAAATTTTGCATCTTCTCTCTTAAATTGGTAATTCTACAGGTATAATACTGGGGCATTATATTCCGTTGTTTTTTTATTCTCAATCCAATAGAAAGATAGAAAGAAATTATTTATAAGAAAAGTTGTTCAGGACTTTGTCTACTAGTAAGCCAAGTCTCCAAAAACTGAACAGAACAGAACCAAATTTTGAAAGAGCAAAGAAACCAGCATAAGAAGCCAGCATTCTTCCAAGTTGGAAAATGCAATGGATCAATCTGAGGGCAGTACAGAAAAACATCTTGTGGAAAATATCCCCAGTACATTCAGTGAGAATGAATGAGTTGGCTCAGGAACATAAGCAGGGGTGGAATTCTACAGGTTTGCACCTATTTGCTAGAACCAGTTGTTAACATTCTAAGCAGTTCGGAGAACCGGTTGTTAGAAGAAATTACTGGCCTAATCCTCTAAGGAAGGCAGGAAGGAAACATTCTGGTGTTGCTTACTTTGCCTCTCCTTTAACTCTTATTACATTCTTGGCAGGACTAGACTTCCTGTCTCTGGAACTTCTCTGGAGTTTTTTTTTCCTCCTTTGCTGGTACTTTGCTTTTGTGGAGTGACCATTCAAAGTTACAATGGCACTGAAAAAAGTGACTTATGATCATTTTTCACACTTGCGACTGCTGCAGCATCCCCAGAGTCATGAGAGGCCAGGCGAGGAGATGCGTGCCTCAATGTGAGTGATGTTGAGTTGGCCACGCCCAGCCAGTCACATGACCACCAAGCCCTGCCCACCAACTAAGCCACACAGAATCAGTTGTTAAAAAATTTGAATCCCACCCCTGAACATAAGTCTTACAGTTTGATATCAAAGTATTTATCATCATGACAGTACAGATGACGTTTATAAAATCAAGGAGTGGATTTTACCTTAGTCACTTCCCATCATCAGTTGCTCATAAGTAAGTTTTATTCTCACCAAATGTAGAGCTATGTTAAGAGACTGAATGACATAGTCAGAATATACCTGATTCAACACTTACCTCATGATTTACAAAACCATTTTTCTTTTTGAGATCATAGATTATAGAATAGTTTATTGGCGAAGTGTGATTGGACACACAAGGAATTTATCTTGGTGTAAATACTCTCAGTATACATAAAAGAAAAGATACATTCATTAAGAATCAAGAATCATAACGTACAACACTTAATGATAGTCATAGGGTACAATCAGCAATCAAATCACACTAGGATACAGTCAATATAGATCGTAAGGATACAAGCGACAAATTTACAGTCCTACAATCACAAGTGGGAGGGGATGGGTGATAAGGAGTGATGAGAAGATTAACAGTAATAGTGCAGACTTTGTAAATAGTTGAACAGTGTTGAAGGAATTATTTGTTTAGCAGAGTGATGGCTTTCAGGAAAAAACTGTTATTGTGTCTAGTTGTTCTGGTGTGCAGTGCTCTATAGCATCGTTTTGAGGGAAGGAGTTGAAACAGTTTATGTCCAGGATGTGAGGGGTCTGTAAATATTTTCACAGCCCTCTTTTTGACTCGTGCAGTATACAGGTAGAGAGCATTTCACAGAGGCAGCTGTCGTCGGCGCCATCTTGGCTGAGGTGAGCTTAAACTCCCTCCTCAGATTGCAATATAAAAATAAGAGGCTTAGTTGTAATGAATAGAAATCATACTGCAGAACCTAATTAGCACTATATCTAGTAATTTACTTAATTTTCTTTAGCATGATAAGAGTGTTAATTACATTGCAAGTTATGTTGGTATAGTAAGAACTGGTCACATTTCTTTCTTTAAAAATTACAAATTCTGTATTGTCTAAAATCTGGGTTGTGGATCTTCGCATGTACCTTTTGTTAAGAATAACCCATGAACAGACTTATATCTAAATACACTATTCATGTAACATCGGTGCTAATGATTATTACTTGTGGATGAGTCTTATTGACTTGCTCTGACTGTTTCTGCTTAAGATGTTCCTTTATAACCATCTGAAGTTACCAGAAAAGCCCTCCAGAAAAATTTATTTATTTATTTGGTTTGTCAATTGCTTACAAGATAATAGGTATAAGTAAAAACATTGTTATGAATACATGGATACATATAAGAAAAATAAAAAAAGAAAAGAAACAATTAGGACAGGGACGGTAGGCACGTTGGTATACTTATGCACGCCCCCTACAGGCCTCTTAGGGAAGGGATGAAGTCAATAGTAGACAGTCTTAGGTTAAAGTTTTGGGGGTTTGGGGAAGAAACCACAGGGTCAGGTAGAGTATTCCAGACATTGACCATTCTGTTGCTGAAGTCATATTTCCTGCAATCAAGTTTGGTGCGATTAACCTTGAGTTTGTATCTACTGTTTGCTTTTGTATTGTTATGGTTGAAGCTGAAGTATTCATTGACAGGTAGGACATTGCAATGTATGATTTTATATACTATACTTAGATCGGACCGAAAGCGGCGTAGTTCTAGGTTTTCTAGGTCTAGAATTTCAAGTTTGGTGGCATAAGGTATTCTGCAACGAGTAGTAGAGTGGAGAACTCTTCTTGTGAAATATTTGGACTTTCTCAACTGTGTTAATATCAGATACGTAATGTGGGTTCCAGACTGATGAGCTGTATTCGAGTATTGGTCTAGCAAATGTTTTGTATGCTGTAGTTAGTAATGTAATATTACCAGAGAAAAAGCTACGTAAGATTAGGTTAACAACTCTTAACGCCTTTTTGGCTATGTAGTTACAGTGGGCTCTAGCACTTAGATCACTAGAGATGAGTACTCCAAGATTCTTGACAGAGTTTGGATCATCAACAAGGTCTTGACTATTCAGCCTGTATTTTATTTTCTGATTTTTTTGCCAATATGTAAGACAGAGCATTTATTTGTTGAGATTTGAAGTTGCCATTTGTTTGACCATTCTGATACATACTCAAGGTCAATATATAGTCAATATATTGCCATGTCTGCATGACCAATCCTTTTCAGGAAGATTAGCTAAGGAACACTTTGATATTCTTGAATGAAAACCTGAAAAGCAGTAAGTTATATTTTCCTTTTTTTATTAAGCTTTTTAAAAAAGATTAAATATGTAAGGAAGGGAAAAAAGAAAGAAAACAAAAGGAAAGAAAAAGTGCAAGAAAAGTTAAAGAAAAATAGAAAAGAAAAAAGATCCAAAGAAATGATTTCTAATGTTCATCACAACAATTATAAGTACAATTATATTTAACACCTCTCTCAAGTTACATCATAATACTCTTCTTTCTATAATCTAACCTCTCTAATTATCAAAGCCATAAATCAAGAGATTTCCAGTCACCAATAAATATAGATAATCTATTTTCTCTAATCAAAGTTAGTTTATTGGTCTCAACCATTGCTATTAGTTTCACCAAGTATTCCTCCATAATAGATAGTGTTGAATAGTTATTATTTCTTTCTGTAAACATGTACATAACAGTTCCATGTACAGTATTCTTATTTTGTGTTCCTCATATTTATCATAACTGTTCAGAAATGTTCTTGGTATGCTGGTCTCTAAGCAATAGTAGGGAACTCTATGAGATTTTTGTAATTCTGTAATACCTGGAATCTCAGGGAACTGCTAGGTTGCAGTTGATATATTAGCCTACAATGGCCTTTTGGCTCTTATAGAGAATCAGTGCATTTTCTTTTATGCTTCACTTAGAAAATCAGAAAAGACAGGAGGTGTTTATATGTTTGTGATGTTTTTGGATTCATGTACAATAAAATTAGTCATGTGAATGAATCAAGTCTGAGAACCAACAATTTACCATATACGGTGCCTGTGAATGTGTTGCAGTGTTGTTTCAACAGGTGTTGAGCAAGGATGGAAGTTCATACATTGTGTAACTACAGAAAAGATACAGAGCTAATTTCATGAAATGTAGCTTTTCATTCCACTGCCTGTCCATCTCAGCATTTTTATTTTTCCAGTCACCATGGCAACTCTCTTTATTTCAATGGGCTATTTTTATTCTGAATTCCCATAGTACCATCCGTCTCCCTGAGGATTAGCACTTGCTTCTTCTCTCCAGGAGAAGGCTATAATCACGATAACAAACCTCACCACGCAGCAGGAACTAATGGATCTCCTGCAAAAAAGAGTCATCAACAGCATTAATTGTTCCGTTACCTGAAGCACAATTGAATGAATGTGCCTTGAAATCACCAGGGAACAGAGTACTAAATAAATGCATAAATAAGTTTAGTGGATTCCAACTGGGGATTGTCATATGGTCAGCATTATTGGACTCTGAGGGAAAGGAGGCAATGGACTTAACTGACTCCACCAGCGTTTCAGCAGCTGTGAGATCTGAGCTTTAGACAGGGTCAGGTGAAGTTGCCCAAAGCCATAGCTACACACAATTTAAAGGAGAACACATATGAAAATAATATAGGATTTTCAAAGGAAAAGATGAACTAACCAGAAATAGTATAATCTTCCTCAATAGTACTATTATTATGTTTGGACTTTGGCCCATATAGAGCTTCCATTTCTTCCTCAAGTAGACCTTCCATCTATCTATGTCATTTAGACTAAAGAAATCAGAAAAAAGTCCATGCATAAAAACAGTGCCAGTATCTGGCCTCTTTCAGGACATTCGTGCCTTGAATGTTTCCCAGATATACAGGGATCATGTTTGAAGACCTGCTCTGGATGCTTCCTATGCTAAAGGGTGGTGAAGTAGTCTTCCCACCCAAACCACCTTTGCCTTCTCTTTCACCTGCTATCCAGGGTTGGGATTCTACCGGTTTGGACTGGTTTAGGCAAATTGGATATTAAATTTGCATGTGGTTTGCCGAATTGGTATTTGAACCAACTGACTGGCCCCACCGACCCCACCCCATCCCTCCCAGGAGTCTCAACAAAGCCCATTTTTGATGTAGAGTCTGTGTGGAGGCTCTGGGAGGGGGAAAATGGGCCTTCCAGAAGTCCAGAAGCAGGCCTGTTTCCGGCTTCCAGAGGGCCTCCAGAGCCTGGGGGAGGCCATTTTCACCCTCCCAGAGGCCCGAGAGAAGCCTCTGGACCCTTGGGCAGGTGAAAAACAGCCTTCCTGGAAGTTCCACGCCCATGGCCACCCAGCAACTGGGCAGCAAACTGGTTGCTAGGATTTTTGAATCCCACCCCTGATGCTATCATTATTGTCAAAAGATTCTAACTTCTTAGCCATGAGAAGTAGGCTATGGAGGAAGAACATAAGCAAGGCTAAAGGGATGAAATTCCATATGCATTCCTGTTGCAATAGCTCTTTAATTCATGCCTACAATATAAATGTTTGTGGAGTTCATGTTGTGCATGATTATATTCTAGATCCAGTTAAAAGCGTATAATGAGGCAGGAAAGACCATTTGAAATCAATTTTCATGTATCCAGGGGGTGGTAGCCAGGTCTAGTCTTATGAATCAAAATTGACCAAGAAATTCTAGTCTCAATGTGTTGATCTAGTGCTGCAACAAATTATAACAGCATGGCATTTTCACCAGAAAGAAAAATAATATTTTCTTGCCTAAAATGATGTGACAATGATGAACAGTTGCTCTAGTCATTGAAGGGTCTGAGAGACTTTGGATAGAGATCCTTGCTTTTAGGATTCACTCCATCTCTTTTTCCAGTTTATCACACCCAATACTTATAGAATGAAGTGTTGTGAGCTATCTTAATTAGCAGTTTGACTTAATGACTTTTTTTCTTTTATGGAAGAAGCAGAACAGTGAATTAAATTTTAGGTCTCCTCCCAATACTCCAGCAATGTGTTTTCTTCCTGTCCTTCAGATGGGAAGAAAGGAGGAACCTGCCCCCACCCCAGTTGTCATTTTACCGTGTAGTCAGCAAAGTTGTTATCCTCACACAAGGGTAGGAGTGGCAGATTCTGTTGTGGCAGTTGAGGGAATGAGGAGCCCTTCCTTCCTTCCTTCCTTCCTTCCTTCCTTCCTTCCTTCCTTACTTACTTACTTACTTACTTACTTCCTCCCTCCCTCCCTTCCTCCCTCCCTCCTTCCTTCCAAAAATAAAAGAATTTTTTTCTCATATTCATATATTTCTCAATTATAAATATATTTCTGCTAAAAAGCAAAGTCTCGTCTGCACACATCCCGCCTGACACAAAGCTGCACAACTCTTTCCAAATTGTTCTCATTGTCACTCTTATAGTCTTTCAGACAGGGCTTAGCCAAACAGTTTTTCAGACACACTTGACAAACTAATCCCCTTGCTGTTTTTAAATTCATTTTCGATATCTTTCCCTTTGTACAGAGAAACTCTTAATAACGTTCTTTCAGTGGGAAGATGGTTTTATGTTTTTAGGTTTTGTATGTGTATGTTTGTTTAAAACAAATAAAAACTTTTTTAAAAAATAACATTCTTTCGGTTATCAGGCCCGGCGCAATCTTAACGTACATGTTAGACAAATCATACAGCCATTCCATAAGCAAACTAAATCTATATTTTAACATTTTTCAGTTACAATGTCTACATCTCCAGCTTTAACACTTTCAACATTTTCCTAACAGTTAATCCTGTCATTGGTCCTTTACTAATTTTTAGGCTTTAATCATAAATAATCAAATCAGTTGTCCTGCTGGATTTGTATTCATTGCTTTGCCATATGAACAGAATGATGTTTAAACCACATTGTTTGACATGGACTTTCTAAGCAGATACTCACCACTCCCTAATCCCAATCTTTCTCACGTCTAAGAGAATCCATCACCATCTCTTGGGTAGCTGACTCCTGTATGTGTGTATCTAATTTTCAAATATTTTGTATTTAACAATGTTACCGTATTGGTTAGAAATATTAACTTTCTAACATAAATGATGTCAAGCTAGGAAATGCCATTCCCACTCTCTACCGTCTGCTCAAAATTGGATGAATACTTGTTGAGAAAGTGATGATAGTATGTAAAGTTACATCTCTAATGAGTATGACTAAATGCCAAGAAAAATAATTCCATTCCTCAATTCACATTAGCCCTTTTCTCATATATGGAAACTTCAGTAAATAAGTGATAATGTAGTGTCACTGTTTTCTTAGCTTGATTTTAAAACTTTTAATGTGTGCTTTCTCTTTATTTTTCAGAAGTTTAGAGCACACTATATTTCTCTATAGCGTAGTTATTTTATTATCTCATATTATTTAATATAGCATAATATAATTGTTGGTGGCTATAAAAGGATGTCTCCAAGGAGCCATCCTCTTGGCTTCTGTTAAGCCATTCTTTTGTCTGCAGTAGCTTGCTTGGAGCTGTTCTTCGTATGCTGATCTTTTTCTTCCAATCTGATCTCCCATATTGGTAGAGTACTGTGTAGCTTTTTTTCTTTTCTTTTCTTTTTTGTTGATTTTGAATCCAAGATATTCAGTTATAGTTACAGAAATACTGTACATTATTTAGTATGTTTCTTGTAGTGAGCTGTTTATATTTTATATTACAATATTGGCATCTTTTAATGCTTGTGCTCTCTGATTTTTGAGAACAAGCTTCAATGCAGGCAACCTTATAGTGTTGATTTGTCCTCTTCTAGATGTCCATTTATTCTTTATTTCAATTTCTTTTGTTTTTTAATTAGAGGGCTTTATTCTTTCTGAAGAGAAGGCAGAGGAGAGGATGCTGGTTTAGGAATATTTGTTTCGTTTAATAATTGTACTGGCCTCCTCTACAGCCAACTTGCCCTGATTTGCCCCTACAGTCTGACTTACTTCTAGCAAGGCTTTGATTTCTTTGCCTCAGGTGGACTTTTGCAGTTCTTCTAATTCAATATATCTGAACACTTCATATTATACAACAACACTGATTTACTAGACTCTGTTCTGTTATTTCTGATTCTGGATGTTGTTCCTTCGAGAGCCGGTACAATCTTTTCAGATATCTTTTTCTCGTTGGATTTGCTTGATAACAGATCGTTGTTTCTTTGTTTTCAGTTTTTATATATTTGCAGCAGGTAAATAACTTTTCTGTAGTACACCTAAACTTGCTGGATCTAGTTGCTCCAGCAACAATCTTGAGTCCCATAATCTATTTGTCACCAGATGTCCAGAAACTCCAACACCTAGTGTGGTCCTTGTTGACCCAAGCAATGACTGATCTGGTATGGATTTCTGTAAATTATGCTTCACCATATTGTTTATGGGAGAGACACTTTTTGTCTGGCTCCTTTGTTGGGACTGATATGGCTATCCCATCTTTTTTTTTTTTCCTATATAATTCAAGGAAGCAAACATACCCAATACTCCTCTCTCCTATTTTGCCAACAACAACAACCTTGTGAAGTGAACTTGGCTGAGAGAGAGTGACTGGGCGAAAGTCACCAAGTTGACTTTAATACCTAAGGGAGAACTGGAGATCACAGCCCTTTGGATTTGAGACCTTTTAATATAAGCTGCTATACTGATTGATCTCTTTAACAATATATCCCTCTTCCCATATTTTGCTGCATTGGGACATTTGAGTTGGATCTTAGCACTGACCTGAAACAACAGCCAGTTGCTTTAATTATAATCCCTTAAGAGAGTGAATACAGCAGGATTTTCAGAATAATTGTCCTGTCATTTTAACTCAGCATTACCTTCCTGTACAACAGAGCTGAGGCAGAAAAAGGGTTGCTTTCTGTTCTCAGTAGTTCCACTTCAGAATCTCAGGGATGTCAAAGCATGCATTCAACCATATCCTTTATATGTATAAAGTTATTTAAAATATTAAGCACGCTATTTTAATCAGAGAAATAATTTCTACAATGTAGGAGAATGACAGGCAGAATGCTCGGGTATCAAAAGATAGAATTTACTGTATTGCATACTCAAAAAGAAACAAGCTTGAATGGCCTTTAATCCATTATAAATACTGAAAGGGCCAGCAACTTCTCCGTGGAAATAAAAAGCTGCATAGATCAATACTGAAGGGAAAGGCAGACACAAAGAGAATATCTGTATTGGATCAGTATATTCATTCTTATCTTGATAAGAAATCTCCCTGTTTGAATTGTGAATATAACTTTGCTTCTGTACTTGCATTCATTGTTTCAGACATACACCGTACAAATCTAAAACCAATGAATGGGCTTATTGGTCCAAGTAAACAGATAAAATATAACACTTCTTTCACTGCTTTGCACCTCATTTTGATATAGTTTCCAAACCATGATACTATGGTATCATTTCCAAACCATGATACTATGCTAATGGAAAATATTACAAGTAGAAATACATTCCACCTAATCAATCTGGTCACGTTGCCAATTTCAAAAGCCGATACAAAAATTTATGCCACCAAATAAAGACCGAATGCACCAATTATCAAATTAGACAAGAGGAAAACCTTCTAAGCACCAATTCCACCAGTGCTTTTTACAATTTTGTAAACAACAAACTAAAAGATTCAAGGTCCATCCCACCCCTGATAGGACCTAATGGTAAAGACTGCAATGACGACACCATTAAAGCCAACATCTTTAACACAGTTTTTGGCTCAGTATTTGTAAACAGCAATGGATCATGCCCAGTATTTCCTAGCCGAACCACAGATAACTACAATGATCTAATACATATCGATTTTACAGAAGACAATGTTGAAAAGCACTACGCAATCTAAAACCATCTCTATCTATTGGACCGGATGGAATATGTGCCTATTTCTTAAAAAGCTATCCACTGCCATAGCCAAACCTCTAAGCATAATCTTTGAAAAATCTTTCAGGACCAGTTCCTTGCCTAACCTATGGTCACAAGCCACAGTCATCCCCATCTTCAAAAGGGAGACCCTTGCCTAGTTGAAAATTACAGACCAATCTCCTTATGCTGCGTCACCTGTAAAGTCATGGAATCAATTATTAACCAATCCATCATCCTCCACTTAGAGACAAACAACCTACTCTCCAATAAACAATTTGGTTTCAGAAAAAAACTATCCTGTAATCTGCAACTCTTACACTGCAAAAACATATGGACTACACAACTTGATCAGGGCAAAACAATAGATGCAATCTACATAGACTTCTGTAAAGCCTTTGATTCAGTGGTACATGACAAACTACTCCTAAAAATAAAATCCTATGGTATCTCTGGACAACTGCATAACTGGATAGAAGCATTCCTGTCAAACAGACAACAAATGGTCAAAATTGGGAGCGTCCTATCAAATTCTGTACCTGTCAATAGTGGTGTCCCCAAGGCAGTGTTCTAGGACCAACTCTCTTCATACTCTACATAAATGACCTCTGTGATCATATTAAGAGCAACTGCGTTCTTTTCGCTGATGATGTAAAGCTGTTCAATACCACAGACAATACTGCTACCCTTCAAAAAGATCTTGACTGTGTATCAGAATGGCCAAACAAATGGCAACTTCAAATCTCAACAAATAAATGCTCTGTCTTACATATTGGCAAAAAAAATCCGAAAATAAAATACAAGCTGAATAGTCAAGATCTTGTTGATGATCCAAGCTCTGTAAAGGACCTTGGAATACTCACCTCTAATGATCTAAGTGCTAGAGCCCACTGCAACTACATAGCCAAAAAGGCATTAAGAGTTGTTAACCTAATCTTACGTAGCTTTTTCTCTGGTAATATCACACTACTAACTAGAGCATACAAACCATTTGCTAGACCAATACTCGAATACAGCTCATCAGTCTGGAACCCACATTACGTATCTGATATTAGCACAATTGAGAAAGTCCAGAAATATTTCACAAGAAGAGTTCTCCACTCCTCTACTCGTTGTAGAATACCTTATGCCACCAGACTTGAAATTCTAGAACTAGAAAACTTGAATTACGCCGTCTTCGGTCTGATTTAAGCATGGTATATAAAATCATACATTGCAATGTCCTACCTGTCAATGAATACTTCAGCTTCAACCATAACAACACAAGAGCACACAACAGATACAAACTCAAGGTTAACCGCACCAAGCTTGATTGCAGGAAATACGACTTCAGCAACAGAGTGGTCAATGTCTGGAATACTCTACCCGACTCTATAGTTTCTTCGCCAAACCCCAAAAACTTTAACTTTAGACTGTATACTATTGACCTCACCCCTTTCCTAAGAGGTCTGTAGGGGGCGTGCATAAGCGCACCAATGTGCCTACCGTCCCTGTCCTATTGTTTCTTTTATTTTTCTTATATGTACCCATTTCATGTATTCATAACTATGTATACACTTATACTTATTATCTTGTAAACAATTGACAAATAAATAAAATAAAAAAATAAAAAAATAAAACTATCCTGTCCAAACAACTATGAAGCAGACTGGGACTAAGTCCAAGCAATGTTTCTTTCTTGCAGAACTGGAATTGTCAAGATTTTTCTTTCAGTGAATATCATCCCTTTCACAGTTGGGTTGCGGGACTTACTCTATTGTACAGCTTCAGTCATAATTGTGATAGAATTTGCCAACATTCAAGAAGTTTGATGAGAACTAAGGTGTACAGGTTGTGATTAGAAAGAGGTAAACTTAACCAGGGGTGGGATTCTACTGGTTTGGACTGCTTCTGTAGAACCGGTTGTTATGATTCTGCACAGTTCAGAGAACTGGCAAATTGTGCCCCTGGCAGGCCCCGCCCCTCTACACCCACCCCTCCCAGTCAGTCCTTATCGCACAGGCATGACATCGCGTGCATGCCCGACATCACTGACTGTGTTCTCCCCCACCCAGTCACTCCTTAAGGTATTTCTTTTTTCCCCTCCCGACAATCAGCTGTCCCAATGATCAGCTGTGCCAGGATCCACCTCGCTGTCTTACTGCTTCACCCAGGAGGCTTCCCTGAGGCCAGGAGGCAAAAAGCGGGGTGCAGGTGTGTGTGTGTGTGTGTGTGTGTGTGTGCTGGTGTGCCCCCCTTGTGCTCCATTTTTTGCCTTCCTGGGCCTCAGGGAAGCCTCCTGGGAGCAAAAACATCCCCCAGGAGGCTTCCCTGAGGTCCAGGAGACAAAGAAATGGGGCAGGGTACAGAAGAAGAAGAAGAAGAAGAAGAAGAAGAAGAAGAAGAAGAAGAAGAAGAAGAAGAAGAAGAAGCCACGCCCACCCAGTAACATGGCCACATCCACCTAGCCACATCCAAAGCACATTCTAAATCAAATCCAAACATTGCACAACCCTAATATAAGCATAAGAATAATTTTGCTGCTGCATCAAGCCATGCAATCTCTTATGAAATAGACTTTCTTACAGTGACCAACTGGGAACCTTTCAAAAACGCATTTAGGACAAGTCAGGGCTGGTTTGCAGAACTGGGGGTCTATAAATATTAGACTACAATTCCCATTGGCTCAGCCAGCAATATCTCATAATCACAGCTTCTCTATTCTTATTTATCAGGTTTAAATATGAAGATCATATCACTGTAAACTGTACTCTGTAAAATAAATTGTGAAGAACATGCTATTAATTTATATTCATATCCCTCTGATCTTTGAAAAGGTCAGAGCAGTTTATATGATATTTTCATGCTGATATCTATTACTCAAGTATTCTTACACCAAGTGAGTCAGAGCTACAATTCCCAGAATTCCCAGCTATTTTAGAAATGAAATCTCAATCCATTGAAGTCTACCAAATTGGGGGAAAATGTCTTTTTGTTTTGTTCTGCTTAATTGAGAATTTTGTTCAACCTAGTAGATATCAAGGCAAGATAGAAAAACAGACATAGGTCAGATGATTGTGGAGCAGCACATGGCTGACCATGTCAGGGCTGATAAGGAGAGTTAAACCTTTTGATGATTTGAATAGGAGGCCACTAATAAAGACCATGGTAAAGTCAAAAACATCCCAAAAGTCAGTGGCAAATCTCTAATTATATAGCAATAGCACATAGACTTATGTACTGCTTCACAGTGCTTTACCGCCCTCTCTAAATGGTTTACAGCGTCAGCATATTGCCCCCAACAATCTGGGTCCTCATTTTACCAACCTTGGAAGGATGGAAAGCTGAGTCAACCTTGAACTCCAGCCTGTGGGCAGAGTTAGCCTGCAGTACTTCATCCTAACTATTCAAACAGATAATCAGAGTTGGAGGGGACCTTGTAGGTCATCTAGTCCAACCCCCCGCCCAAGCGGGAGACCCTACACCATTTCTGACAAATGGCAGTCCAATCTCTTCTTGAAAGTCTCAAGTGATGGCGTTTCCACAACTTTCGAGAGCAAGCTGTTCCATTGGTTGATTGTTCTCACTGTCAGAAAATTTATCCTTATTTCCAGGTTAAATCTCTCCTTGTTCAGTTTCCATCCATTATTCCTTGTCTGGCCTATACGCACTTTAGACCCCTTCCTCCCTGTGGCAGCCCCTCAAATATTGGAAGACCGCTATCATGTCTCCCCTGGTCCTTCTCTTTACTAGACTAGCCAAGCCCAGTTCCTGCAACCGTTTGTTGTATGTTTTAGCCTCCAGTCCCCTAATCATCCTGGTTGCTCTTCTCTGTACTTTTTCTAGAGTCTCAACATCTTTTTTATAATGTGGTGAACAAAACTGGATGCAGTACTCTAGGTGTGGTCTTAGTAAGGCTTTATAGAGTGGTATTAGTACTTCCCTTGATCTTGATTATATCCCTCTGTTAATACAATTTAGGATTACATTAGCTTTTTTGGCGGCGGCTGCACACTGCTGGCTCATATTTAGCTGGTTGTCCACTAAGATTCCAAGATCCCTCTCACTGTTACTGCTAGTGAGCCAGGTTTCACCCAGTCTATATGTGTACTTTTGGTTTTTCTTGCCTAAGTGTAGAACTTTACTTTTCTCTACATTGAATTTCATTTTGTTAGATATGGCCCAGTGTTCTAGTCTGTCAAGATCTATCTGGATCTTGAGCCTATCTTCTTGGGTGTTAGCTATTCCTGCCAGCTTAGTATCATCTGCAAATTTGGTAAGTTCCCCCTCTATTCCCTCATCTAAGTTGTTAATGAAGATATTGAAGAGTACTGGGCCTAAGACAGAACCTTGTGGCACCCCACTGCTTACTTCCCTCCATGTAGACTTAGACCCATTAAGGACTACTCATTGAGTACAGTTTGCCAGCCAGTTGCGAGTCCATCTAGTGGTGGTGCTATCTATTCCACTTTTTTCTAGCTTACTAAGAAGTAGGTTGTGGTTTACTTTGTTGAATGCCTTGCTGAAATCTAAATATATTATGTCCACAGTATTTTGGTGGTCTACTAATTTAGTCACTGTGTTGAAGAATGAAATAAGATTGGTTTGGCATGACCTGTTTTTAACAAACTCATGCTGACTGCTAGTTATTACTTGTTTCTAGAAATTGGCAGATCTGTTTTTTATTATCTTTTCCAGTATCTTCCTGGGTATTGATGTTAGGCTGATTGGTCTATAGTTTCCTGGGTCTGTTTTTTTTCTTTTTTGGAAAATGGGAACCACATCAGCTCTTTCCCAGTCCTATGGTAGTCCGCTCAGGTTCAGAGATTCTTGAAACTCCATCTGTTCCTCACACTCTTCCAGGGAAGAGATGACAACTGGCTTAGTTCCTGTGAATATAGATTAATAGCGCTACAGCATTGGTTTTCTCTGGCG
The DNA here is from genome assembly GCF_049901715.1 of Pseudonaja textilis. Taxonomy (NCBI): domain Eukaryota; kingdom Metazoa; phylum Chordata; class Lepidosauria; order Squamata; family Elapidae; genus Pseudonaja; species Pseudonaja textilis. Next base: position 62,421,040 of record NC_141991.1, on the reverse strand, counting down.
CTTCACTGCCGGCTCTTCTATTGCCTGATGGTTCTATGCTTGCTACTAAATTTATAAAAAAGAGGGTCAAGAGAAGGTGAACAGAGCTTTATTTTTAAAAATTCTGTGATTTGTAGAAAAATGAAAGTGGTGTTAAATGCACTTGAAATGGACCCAAATTTATACAAGTCTCATAGATTAGAAAATGAATCCCACACTACTATCAATCTGACCCCATGTCAACATGTTTCACTTAATGTTTCATTTATCATCTGCTTGCCAGCATGAAATGACTTCAGTGTTTTATTTTGCTGCTTATTCAAAAATGTATAATAACAATTAATTGAAATGTGCCAGCAAGAATAGGCTTTCTTTTCATATTCAGAAATTCTGAAAAGTACTTAAGGAGCACCCTAGGATACAGAGAATCGAAGCAAAGTAGTTGTTATCCATGAGCAAGCAAAGATGTAGCGTGATCAGTTTTGACCATACTGAAGTGTATTATATATATAAAGAATTAATTACCATTGTACTTTCAGAATGTTTTTAATGCTGCCAGTTCTAAAAAGTACAAGGAACGAAAAAGAAGTAAATAGAAAGTAATATGAAAAATAAATATTTAAGGAAGTGACTTCCAATCTTTATAACAAGTATAAACAAACGTAATAACTCTTTATTCCATATGAGGTTACAACCAAATATCTCTTCTTCCTATAACTTGTCCTTTATCCAAATCTATAAATCATCAATTTTTCAATTCTGATATCAGGAAAAGGTCCATAAAGGAACTTAGAGCATGTCTAATTTTAGCCTTGGTCAAACAAACCAACTTTATATTGCTTCCTTTTACATCTAACAGTTTGATATTTAATGCATTCAACTGTCACTGGTCTCTGTTCAATTTTTTCCCATCCCAAAGGCTTCTTCAAAGCTTTAGCAAACCTGTTTTGTAAATTAAAAATTCCTTATTTATGTTTTTCTCTTGGTTTATCATTTATATTTCCACTATATTTTATAGGCATTTTCTTTATATGTTGCTGATTTTGTAATTTTATTATTCCTTGTCCAGACCTTTTCCCATTCTAATGTGATGCTACGTCCTATGTTTCTGCTCCAAGCTATGATGTTGCCTTTGACTACTTCCTCTTCTAATTCCATTTCTAATAAGTAATTATAAAATTTAGGTGTTTTTTTTTAATCTGGACCTAATAGGATTTTATCTAATTGTTGTGCCTTAGTATAAATTCCAAAATTTTTCTTGTCCTGGCTATATCTATTTTGAATTTGCAAATAACCCCACCAATCTACTTGTAGCCCTTATTCTTGGAGATCTTGCCATGATTTTAAAGTTCCTTGCGCATCAAGAAGGTCTTTGTATTTTATCATTTTATTAAGATCTAGATTATTTGGATGTATCATCGCCTCCATCGTTGAGATCCAGATTGGGATTTTTAAATAATGTTTTTTTTTATTTTGTTCCAATTAGCCAATAAGGAATGTCTAACCATATGTCTATGGAAATACTTCTGCTTAATTTTTCCAATGTTCCATAAAAATGTGTGCCATCCCCTCTGTAAATCATGGCCTTCTAAAAATAAGATCCTTTTATTCGACAGATTTACCCACTCTTTCAACCAAAGTAAGGAGGCTACACTATAGTATAATTCCCAATTTGGGAGTGCCATACCTCTGCTGCTCTTCATATCTTGCATTTCTTTTAGGTTTATCCTCGGTTTTTTCCCTTGCTAAATAAATTTGGTAATTATCTTGTTAAGTTCCACAAAGTAATTTTTATGTATTTTTATTGGTATTGTTTGGAATAAGTAAATAAATTTGGGCAGAATGTTCATTTTTATAGTGGCAATCGTCCCTAATAAGGAGATTTGCAATTTAACCCATATCTCTAAATCTTTTTTGACTTGCTGTAATAATTTATTATAATTATTTTCCATTAGAGTTTTGCATTGAGCCGTCAACCAAATTCCTAAGTATTTAACTTTTTTTACTATTTGCAATCCCATTATCCTTTCCAATTTTAGTTTTTGTTTTTCTGTTAAATTTTTAGTTATTAATTTCATTTTTTCCCTATTAATTTTAAGTCCTGCAACTTCCCCAAATTGATCTAACTCTTTCAATAGTTCTTGACCTGTTTCAATTGGTTCCTCTATGAAAAATACCATACCATCCGCAAATGACTGGAGTTTATATTCTTTTTTAATTTTTAGTCCTTTTATTCCTGGGTTCTGTCTAATTCATGTAAGCAATGTTTCCAAAGATAATATGAAAAGCAGGGGAGATAATGGACATCCCTGCCTGACTCCTTTCTCTATTTTTATTGAGTGCGTGTACTCTCCATTAATTATAATATTCGCCTTTTGTGAATCATAAATTGTAGTCATGGTGTTTTCAAATTTAGTGCCTAAATTCATATTGTAAATTTGTTGGATTAGGAATTGCCAATTTAGATTGTCAAAGGCCTTCTGTGCACCCAAGAATACAAGGGCTATTTGTTTTTCCGGAAGGGCTTCGTAGTATTCCAAAACATTTAATACTATTCTTAAATTGTTCCTAATTTGTCTATTGGGAAGAAATCCGTTTTGATCTTTATGTATATATTCATTCAATATTTTTTTCAATCTATTTGCTATAATTGTGGTAAATATTTTATAATCAGTATTTAACAGGGAAATTGGTCTAGAATTTTGTATAAGTCGTAAATCTGAATCCTCTTTCGGAATCAATGATATCAGTGTCTCCTTCCATGAATCTGGCATTCTTGCTGCTAGTAGGATCTCATTATATACTTCCACCATGAGAGATCCTATTTGTTCTCCTATTTTCTTATGAAGTTCCCCTGGTATCCCGTCGGGTCCTGAGGTTTTATTGTTCTTTTAGTTTTCTATTGCTGCTTTTAACTCAGGCCACGTAATATCTCTAGTTAACATTTCCTTCATCTCCTCCTTGATTATTTTATCTTTAGTAATACCCAAATAGTTTCTTAACATGTCCTCATTTACCTCCTTCTTTTTATAAAGATCTTCAAAAAAAATCACATGCAATTTCTTTTTTCTGTTCTATCCCTTGTTGGGCATCCCCATTCTCATCTATTAATTGGTAGATCAAACTTTTTTGTTTTTCTTTTTTAAGTTTATAGGGCCAACCACCTTCCTGGTTTATTGGCCTGTTCAAAAAATATCTGTCTGGCTATATTCGACTTTGAAACCATTCCTTCTTCTTCAATTAAATTTAATTTATGTTTAGTTATTATCATCTTTTTTTTCAATTTACAATCTTCTGGGGTGTTTTGCAGTTGAATTTCTAATTCTTTGATTCTTTGTTCTAATTTATTTTGTTGGGCATATTTTTCTTTATTTCTTTTAGCAGTGTATGATATCGTTGTGCCTCTTATTATTGCCTTCATTGTATCCCAAATATTCTGTTTCATAGTTGCCTCATTATTATTTTCTTTTAAAAAATAGTCTAATTCCTCGTCAAGTTTATTCATAAATTCTTTCTCTTTAATTAGCTATGTATTTAGGGTCCACCTTTTCCTTGGTTTCTTCCTGCCTTTCTGCACTATCTGAATCGGGTTGTGATCTGCGCATTTGGTAAAATTTCAATCTCTTTTAATTCATTTACTAACTCACCATTCATCCACACCATATCGATTCGTGTCCATGATTGGTGAGGGTTGGAGTAAAATGTAAATTGCTTTTTCTTGGGGTTTAATTTCATCCACATGTCTATCAAATTTAGTTCAATCATCATTTCTTCACATGTTTTTGGTAGTTCTCTTTTTTTCTTCTTTTCCCCCCCACTACTGTGATCTTTCTGGTGGTCCACAATAGCATTGAAATCCCCCAAGATGCAAATATTCCTTTTATCTAATTCCACTAATGTCCCATGTAATTGTTTAAAAAATTCCTTTTGGTTATCGTTAGGGGCATAAATTGCCACTAGTAGGATTTGAATTGATTTAATCCAAATTTGTAACACCAGAATTCTTCCATTGGGGTCTATCCAAATTGGCTCTGCTTCCATATCGTCTTTCACATATACTGCTATCCCTTTCTTTTTCCTAAAATCTGCTGGCGACATACACAAATTCCCTAGCTTGGGGCATTCTAGATGGTTTTCTTCTTCCTTCCTTATATGAGTTTCCTGTAAACATATTATATCTGCATTTTGTTTAATTAATTTAGTTAATATTCTTTTCCTTTTTATCCTAGAGTTTAGGCCATTTATGTTAATTGATAGTATTTTCTTTTCTTCATCCATCACCTAATTAACTCTTGCTCTTTTTCTTGTAGTTACCCCTGTCTCTCTTTGTGGCTGATTGTGCGACTTTGGTTCTTCTCTCTCTTGATGTTGTTTGTTTTTCAAATTCCTATAATTCCCATCTCTATTTTTTTGATAGTCTTGGTTGTCTTGCGAATTCATTTCTAATTCATCTCTACTACTCGATTCTTCATGGCCTATCAATTGTTCATAGAATTATTGGGCTTTTTCCACGGAGTCTACTTTAATTTTCTTTCTTCCCAAGTGATTAGCATTCCCTCTGGGATTAGCCATCTGAATATGATACCTTTTTGGTTTAATTGGTTCACCAAGAATTTATAATCTTGGGATTTGTTTAAGCACCAAGATTTCTTTTCCTTTGTATGTAATTGTTTCTTCTCTATAAATTTTGTATATAATATCTCGAACTTTCCTTCTGGCAAATCTCACAAGGACCTTTTTTGGATGTTTATGTCATCTTGCGTAATTTGTGCTCACTCTGTATACTTCATTAACTCTTTCAGGATATCATCCTTATCCTTTTCCAATAGGTCTGCTAATATTCCTGCCATCACTTATTCTAAGTCCTCTTCTTTAGATTCCATTATATTATGGAATCTCAGATATGCTGCAGCCTTGTCCATTTCTAGATATACCAAGGAGTCATCCATTTCTTTACTCACATTTCTTAATTGCTCACCAACCATTTCCAGCTTCTTTTCTGTTTGTTCCATTCTTTTCTCAACCTCCGTTATTGTTGATTCATTCCTTTCTAGTGCTTGCTGTATTGTTTCAATTTTTTGATCCAACTTTAGGATGTCTAATTTCATTTCTGCCTTTAAGTTTCCCATCTCTTCTTTTAGTTCATTTGTGTCAGCTCTTGTTTCGGTATGATTTTTCACCATTATTTCCTGAAGCTTCAGCATGGACTCTTGTAAAGTAAGAAGGGTCGATTGAATATTAGCATTCATGATGGTAGGTTGTTTTTCTCCAGGTAGAATTTCTTCAATTGTCTTTTGTGCCATCACTGAGGTTGATGGCATTGGACTTGTTTGTATCGAAGAAGTCTTCTTTCCAGTTTTAAGCATTGTGTTAGTGACAGAGGTCATTTCTTGTAAAATTTGTTTTTGTTTTTGTATTATATTAAATATATTGTCCCAAATTAACATTCACTATTGAGACATATCAACTATAAATAGTTGATAGCCAAACCTCTAAGCATAATCTTTGAAAAATCTTTCAGGACCAGTTCCTTGCCTAACCTATGGTCACAAGCCACAGTCATCCCCATCTTCAAAAAGGGAGACCCCAGCCTAGTTGAAAATTACAGACCAATCTCTTTATGCTGCGTCTCCTGTAAAGTCATGGAATCAATTATTAACCAATCCATCATCCTCCACTTAGAGACAAACAACCTACTCTCCAATAAACAATTTGGTTTCAGAAAAAAACTATCCTGTAATCTGCAACTCTTACACTGCAAAAACATATGGACTACACAACTTGATCAGGGCAAAACAATAGGTGCAATCTACATAGACTTCTGCAAAGCCTTTGATTCAGTGGTACATGACAAACTACTACTAAAAATAAAATCCTATGGTATCTCTGGACAACTGCATAACTGGATAGAAGCATTCCTGTCAAACAGACAACAAATGGTCAAAATTGGGAGCGTCCTATCAAATTCTGTACCTGTCAATAGTGGTGTCCCCCAAGGCAGTGTTCTAGGACCAACTCTCTTCATACTCTACATAAATGACCTCTGTGATCATATTAAGAGCAACTGCGTTCTTTTCGCTGATGATGTAAAGCTGTTCAATACCACAGACAATACTGCTACCCTTCAAAAAGATCTTGACTGTGTATCAGAATGGTCAAACAAATGGCAACTTCAAATCTCAACAAATAAATGCTCTGTCTTACATATTGGCAAAAAAAATCCGAAAATAAAATACAAGCTGAATAGTCAAGATCTTGTTGATGATCCAAACTCTGTAAAGGACCTTGGAATACTCACCTCTAATGATCTAAGTGCTAGAGCCCACTGCAACTACATAGCCAAAAAGGCATTAAGAGTTGTTAACCTAATCTTACGTAGCTTTTTCTCTGGTAATATCACACTACTAACTAGAGCATACAAAACATTTGCTAGACCAATACTCGAATACAGCTCATCAGTCTGGAACCCACATTACGTATCTGATATTAGCACAATTGAGAAAGTCCAGAAATATTTCACAAGAAGAGTTCTCCACTCCTCTACTCGTTGTAGAATACCTTATGCCACCAGACTTGAAATTCTAGAACTAGAAAACCTTGAATTACGCCGTCTTCGGTCTGACTTAAGCATGGTATATAAAATCATACATTGCAATGTCCTACCTGTCAATGAATACTTCAGCTTCAACCATAACAACACAAGAGCACACAATAGATACAAACTCAAGGTTAACCGCACCAAGCTTGATTGCAGGAAATACGACTTCAGCAACAGAGTGATCAATGTCTGGAATACTCTACCTGACCCTGTAGTTTCTTCCCCAAACCCCAAAAACTTTAACCTTAGACTGTCTACTATTGACCTCACCCCTTTCCTAAGAGGTCTGTAGGGGGCGTGCATAAGCGCACCAACGTGCCTACCGTCCCTGTCCTATTGTTTCTTTTATTTTTCTTTTATTTTTCTTATATGTACCCATTTCATGTATTCATAACTATGTATACACTTATACTTATTATCTTGTAAACAATTGACAAATAAAATAAAATAAAAAAATAAAAATAAATGGCCACTATGCTAATTAATATATGTTACAGGATTAACCTCTCTCATCAATATATATATTCTCCAGAACACTTTTACAGCTAATTTCTAAATCAAATATATGGATTTGTAGATCTTGATAATATATCAAATTCCTCTATTTAAATTTAAATACTATTGACCTCTCTCTCCTATAGTGCTGTAGAATCCCAAATCTCAAAATAGTGTTATAAAATAACATTTCAAATATTTACAAATCTAAATATAGATATATCAACCTTACTATACAATAATTAATTAATCCATAATAATCACTATTAATCACAATTAATTATTTAATTCAATCTACTCAACGCCTATAGTCAAATATCTATACCTAAATAATTAATTATCACCTCCCTTTTTTATGTGTGTTATAACCAAATATAAACTACAATATTACTAATATATCAATTAAATATATATAAATTATATTTACCATATTCAAAAATCAGTTAAGTTGGCATCAAGAAATAATTGTTGCAATCCGCAAATTTAAATGCTTAAAGTGTCTTAATATAATTGTTCAGTTCTTCAAGATTCCTTCACCGAGCGCACCGGAAGTACAGAGTTGCTGAGTAATGTCTCTGATTTCACTATCTCACCACACTTTCCACTGTAGCCATTTCTCCTTTCGTTTAAAAGTTTTACAAGTCAATTTTTAGATTCAAATAGTCTCTTTCTTTAATAAATCTTCTCCACTTACTACAGCTCCAGTCCAATAATCCAAAAGGAGACCAGTAAATTATTCAGTTTCGTTTGTGGAATATTTAAAGTTGTAATTTAATTCTTCACTTCAAGTCTCCCCTCATCTCAAGTTCGTCCTTCCAATTTTCCCCAAAGTCCACGATTCAAATCCTTCAAAGTTCCCTTAAATTAAATTGATGTTCTTTCTTTCTTCTTCTTTTTCTCTCCCCCAATTATTATCAGTCTCTCAGATCCCTCCGATTCTCTTATCTTCTCTGTCCAATTGCTCGCATCCTTACCCTGTTCCATCTCATGAGCCCTTTCACTTTCGCCGCCACTTGTATCTGCTTTGGCCGCTGTTTTCGGGCTTCGCTCTGACTAAGATTCTCCAATATTCAATGCTCAATCAGGATCGCAAATTCTTTCACTTGCACTCTTCGTTCACCACAGTCTGTCACTCACTCACTTCCTCTTGTATGCAACGATCAAGGCTTTAGGACCGCCATTACTGACAGTTTCTTGTTGTCGGTCTCTCTCAGGGTTTCACATCACAATTAGAATCACCTTTTCCACGCCGTGACTTGAGTCTCCCCACACTGGCATGCTTCTCTACAAGATGTGTGCACCCCTAAGGGTCACTCCAACAGCAGGAGGAGATAGCATGAAACCCAGGGCGAGCTTAGCACCTCCATTCGCCCATATCTCATCATCGGAAGTCCCTCTTCATGTGGCTTTTCAGAGTCGTTATTCTGAAGATCTCTAATTAAGCTAGTTAAATGGCAGTTTCTGAAAATGATTAGAAAGTGGGGTTAACAAATATGGTATCCTTAAAATGTTCTGTCTCAGTTGTGAGTATGATGGCTGAACCCTTCATCTTCTAACTCTCAGAGCTGCAGGACACCACTATCCTGTGGATTTCTCATGAGAAGCATTCATCTGGAGCACATGTGGGTAATCTCTCATCCTTTCCTTGTCTGGAGAGATTCCATAAAACCAGTTCTTTGGTCTTTGCCACAGTTATTGTCACTACCTTTTTGGAGATGTGCTAGTTCCACAGACCTCCCCTGAAAGTCCTAAACAGCTATTATTCCAAAGGTTTGCTAGGATATGAATGCACTCTCCCAGAAATAGCAAATACATCAGTGGAGTGTTTCTGGATCTGGTTGTTTTTGGTTTCTCAGATTAAAAGTAACAAACAGAAGTACTGTTTTCAGCTGCTATTATCAGCTTTGGATGTTCATCACCTGTGTCCCTATCTAAAAAAAAAGATTTTAACATTGTGGTTCATTAGTATAACCTCCATGCTTAATTATATTCCTCTTTATATGGGGCTAGTCCAGAAAACTCAGTAGTACAAAAGTTGACAGCACAGTTGTTTGTGGGACAAGTACAGAGGAACAATGTTACATCTGTGTTAAAAACTCTGAAATGGCTGCACTTAACCTCTGGGCAAAATACAGAGTGGTCAGTACCTTTAAAGGCCTATGTTCAGGCTATTTGGACCTGAACCATGCTTACTGAGATCATTTGATGAGATATTTGAGAAGATTGTGTTTGGGTCTACAGAGTTGAGGGCTTAACATCTTTATCAATGGTAAAATCCCTTAAAACATATATTTTTGAACTGGCTTTTATTTAATACTTTGTTAATTTGTTTTATTTGTTACTTGAACTGTTTTAAGATGTAGATTTGTTCATTTTTATTGTAAATCACAAAGTAACTTCTGTAGTTGGAAGTATATTAAGTCAAATTAAGTTAAATTAAATAACATTTTCTGGAGTAGCTCTTTTGTGTTAAAACTATTTGAATTGCTTTTGAAAAGAATAATTAAATGGTTGTCCTAGATAGGCATGTTATTTGGAAATTAAAAACCATCACATGCCATTACTAGTGAACTGAGACTGAAACAGAGATATTTGTATACTGGATCCAAAGAATCAAGCTTGAAAGAAGGGCTGTAACTCTGTGGTAAGAATGCAGGATTTGTGTCAGTACCAACATTTTCTTCTTTTAAAAGTGGATAATCAGCATTTAGCAGACCTCATTGAAGAACTTGCTATAAAGCATACACTGCCTTATTACTACATAAGCCTGTATTGGAAGGCTCAGCTAACAGTGAGCTCTATGAACAAATACAATGGAATGTTATGTTTACATAAATACATTTGTATCATAAACTTGGCTTGTCAACCAGACCATGCAGGTTTGGTTTGAACAAACTTTATTTTTATATACTGTAAAGAGACATTAAGTCAAAATATATGAAGAGAAGAGTACCAATAAAGGAGAATATTTGTAGCTTAAGGTTGAAATGTGGGGTCCTTGATGCTCTCTAAGCTTGCTTGTTTTCTTGTAAACGTTTCATTACCCTAACTAGGTAACATCATCAATGCTAGTAAGGAGTGCTGTTTGCTATCAGTTTATATTCTGCTCTCTTACCTGTCTGGGTGGGTGATTCTTAGAGATTCTTAGAATCTCTTAGAGATTCTTTGGTTGGGCTATTTACTGACGGCTCTTTGGCAGTTTCTTGATTGGATTATTGTTTATTTGATTGTTGATCTGAAGTTAACCTTGAAGTTATTCTATGCTGATCTGAGTGCTGGTTAGTGCTGGAGTGGTGCTGGAGTCTTTTTGTCCTCTTTTGGCTGGTTGATTGTCTCTTTTGCATGTTTATAGATGTTATTAATGTCTATGTGTCTGTTGATGGCTGATTTGTCAGAGTGCCAGGCTTCTAGAAATTCCCTGGCATTTTTAGACTTGGCCTTATCTAGGATAGTCACGATAGAAACTATGGTTAAATCTGTCTATGTGTTGTGAAATTAAAGAATTTTTGCCATGTCTTCTGATTGCCATTTGGTGTTCACAGATGCGTTCTGCCCGTCTTGTCTGTTTGTCCTACATAGTGGCTGTTGCTGTTCTTACATTGTAGATTACTCCTGTTTTTTCTTCTGGGGTTGCTTGGTCTTTTGGTTTGCTTAGGATATTTTGAAGGGCTTTATTTGGCTTGTGTGCTATGCTGATTCCCTGTAGTTGTAGGAGTCTGTTGGTAGTTTCTGAAATATTCTTGATGTATGGCAATGTAATTCTTTCTATGTTTTGTGTTGTCCTCAGAAATTGTGGGAGCGCTATCACTTGAGATTTTCAAGAAGAGATTGGACTGCCATCTGTCAGAAATGGTGTAGGGTCTCCTGCTTGGGCAGGGGGTTGGTCTAGATGACCTACAAGGTACCTTCCAACTCTGAATATCTGTTATCTGTGCTGTATTGGGTTGAGTGGTCAGGGACTTTTTGATAAAGTTGTGTGGTATCTATTTTGTTGGAATGTGTTGTATAGATACTCCATTTCCTTTTTCTACCGTTCTGGGTTGCTGCAATATGTTTGGGCTCATTTAAATAAAGGCCTTCCACAGCTTTTCTTGTGAGAGGTTGGTTGTTGCGGGTTAGTATGGGTGGGTTTTTCTGTAGACTTGTGTTTCTAGTTTGCCATTGTGGTTTCTGCTGATCAGGATGTCCAGGAAGAGTAGCGAGTTGTGTTTTTTTTTCTCCAGTAAGAGAAGAGTTTATACTGGTTTCCAAAGAAGAGACCACTTTGATCCTTGAATGAAATATTATTCATTGTTGAGTGAATAATTGTTTCCATCAAAGCAATTGGATATTATAAGTTTTTCCTTCTTTTTCCAGAAAAACGAATGGCTATGTTTGAACTGCCAAACTCAGAGGCTACTAGAAGGAAGCCTGGGAGATCCTGCTCCAATGCCACTGCCCACTTCAAAACAACAGCCAACTGGATCCCCCCGGCACCAAGCTGGAGGTCAGCAACAGAGAGGAGCCCAGCACCATGAACCATCAATTGCTAAAGACAGGCAACCTGCACATTTCAGGACTTCAGAACAAAGCAAGTTACCAATTGCCACAGTCCAAAAAAAAATGCCTGCTGCTCCATCTGAAGAAAAGCCACTGCCCAAATTAGCTGAAGAGTCTCCAAAACCTTCTGAAAGTCCATTGTCAAAAGAGAAAATTGCAGCTTCGAAACCAGAAAGAGATATCAAAGACAGCACAGTTGTATCTGAATCTCAGAAAGCAAGAGAGCAAGAGGTAAGCATTTTGTCATTTAGCAATGTATGAAAGTAGATGGTGGTGTGAGGTGTGTTTATTTTTATTTTTTTTATTTATTTGATTTGTCAATCATTTACAAGGTAATAGATATAAGTATAAACATGAGTAAGAATACAGGAAATAGGTATGAATAAATGGGGACAATAGGACAGGGACAGTAGGCACGACAGTGTTTCTTAATAATCTCAGCAGCTTGAAAATGTGTGACTGGCCTGAAGAATTCTGGGAATGGAAATTCACACATCTTAAAGATCCTAAGATTGAGAAACCCTGAACTAGTAAGGAATTTTAGGACAAGTTACATATCAGATAGACTGAATTCTATGATGTAGATCATAGGATTCATCATGGATTAAAGCCTAAACGAGTTCTTTTTAAATATACACATATAAAGGAGATAAGTTTTTTGTTTTCCCTTGCTGGGTTTTTAATCATCCTTAGCTTTCAGAAAATTTTCAGCATCTCAAAACTTTCTTGTTATCTCCCTGAGAAATATCCCTTCCAACACGTTCTGTTTGCAAATGTGCTAATCTCAGAAATATATATAATTAGTTTTCAAGCCTCTTCTGATCTGATGAATAAATAAAGCATGGCAATATAGTTTACAGTTATAGGGCATATTTACTGTACATCATTTTGTGACAAAACATTCACAATCTAAATGGAAGTTTTGCTGGATCTGAGCACAGCTTCATCATTTTGTATAAACTAGCTAGTACTAGTTGGTTGTTTCTGGAAAATATACAATTTATCTCTTTCTCTTGTGCACTATGTTTGTATATTGTATATCCAAGGAGAATACTTGCTAATGGTTAGGGATTCACACCAGCCTTCTTCAACTCTGATGCACATTTCCAAATGCACATCTATAAAGTGCCTCCTTTATTGGAGATCTGGTCATTCTACAACAACTTTATTTCTATCCTAACTATAATTCTAGTATACATATAAGGAAAGGCAAGCCACTACATTTTCGGAAAGCTTTGTGTGTACTTGGTTGCCTGTTGAAAGTAATTTCTCCATGAAATATTCATGTGGTATCTAGAATACAATTTGCACCCATGAAATCAGTATCAGATTCTTTCTGCTATTGGGTTATTATGATAGGATAGGAATTATCAGTTATCAAAAATTATCCAAGTTTAGTTGGAGATAGTGATGAATCGAAGGAGTCAGAGTGTTAGGTATTAGTTCACAGCAGGAGGCTAATTATGAGACTTCCAGAAAGAAAAATAAATTGGAGTACCTAAGGGAACAACCATTAGTTGTTGCTAGTGAAAGAACGAAGGTGAACAGGAGCAAGCCCTGTTGGATTAAGATATCACAATAGACTTCTTCCAGTCTCCATCTGGAGTGATTTATAAAGACCAGAATATTCTGTGGATGTTACATAGCATAGCAGACAATACCCTTCAGGGTAGAAGTTGGCTATAGGACTCAATGGTCTAGTTTGCTGCGTTTAACAGAATAGAATTTGTTTTAATAATGGACATTAACCCATTTCCCTTTCTAGTAAATGTAGAGCCCTCCTTTCTCCTGAGCTGCAAGTTGACAATAACTTTTTTTGTAATGGGTTCTGTGGGAATTTCCAATTATATAACTGCCAATATTTTGATTGGAGTATTAATTAAATGAACAAAATTTAATCAATTAGAATTAGAATTCTTTTATTAGCCAAGTGTGATTGGACACAGAAGGAATTTGTCTTAGTGCAAATCCTCTCAGTACACATAAAAGAAAAGATACATTCGTCAAGAGTCAAGAATCATAAGGTACAACACTTAATAATAGTCATAGGATACAATAAGCAATCAAATCATACTAGGAAACAATCAATATAAATCGTAAGAATACAAGCGACAAAGTTACAGTCATACAGTCAAAAGTAGGAGGGGATGGGTGATAAGGAGTGATGAGAAGATTAATAGTAATAGTAGTGCACACTTTGTAAATAGTTGGACAGTGTTGAGGGAATTATATGTTTAGCAGAGTGGTGACTGTCCTTGTGTCTAGTTGTTCTGGTGTGCAGTGCTCTATAGCATCGTTTTGAGGGAAGCAGTTGAAACAGTTTATGTCTGGGATGTGAGGGGTCTGTGAATATTTTCATAGCCCTCTTTTTGACTAGTGCAGTATACAGGTCCTTGATTGAAGGCAGGTTGGTATAATTGTTTTTTCTGCAGTCCTAATTATCCCTCTGGAGTCTGTGTCTGTCCTGTTGGGTTGCAGAACCAAACCAGACAGTTATAGAGGTTCAAATGATAGACTCAATAATTCCTCTGTAGAACTGTATCAACAGCTCCTTGGGCAGTTTCAGCTTTCTGAGTTGGTGCAGAAAGAACATTCTTTGTTGTGCTTTTTTGATGACGTTTTTGATGTTAGGTGTCCATTTTAGGTCATGTGATATAATAGAACCTAGAAATGGACTACTAAAAGATCAGCAGCCTTCTCTTTACTTCTTGGGTTTTCTACACAAAATGCCATTTGAGCACCAAGTATGGTTTTTCTGCCTTTGGGGATTCTAAAGATTGGCCTTTGCCTCACCGTTACTTTATTCCCAGTACTGTCATCTGAATTGTGAGAAATACGTGGTTGGGATTGTTACCTTTCAAAACCCGAAGACAAATTTGCTTCTCGGCTTTAAATTCCAGTTACATGTTTCTGAAGTTGTGTATGAAGATGTAAAATGTTTTAATTCTGCATGTGAGATCAGCACCACATCAACATTATTGGAATCCTGGGAGCAAATTTAGCACTTAGCTGAATTTCAGCAACATTTCTAAAGTGCCTTCTAGGGGTCAGTTTTTTGCTTGAAGGAATTTGTAGGCAAGAATGGAGGTGGAGTTCAGTTTCCAGTAGGAAAATGCCTTCTTTATTAAACCAAGAGAAATGCCTGTCAGGATTTGCATGGACAAAGCACGTGTGGGGCCAGCTAAGAAAGCATCCAAGGGGTAAGTACAGTTATGAATCTAAAACAGGGGGGGCAAATCCTCCCTCCAGCCCTATTTATAGTCTGGCAGCCTGCAGGAAGTTGCTGAATTATTGGGGCAGAAGCTATATTACATTCAAAACCTCCACAAAAGGCTCTGACAGACAGAGCAAAGGTAAGTGAGATGAAAGAATGAACCATAATCCTTAATGATGGATGTCATTTGTTTTCAAGAAGGCTTATTTTCCAAATCTCTGGCCAATAGTTAGGTTTGTTTCCTATTGAGAAGGATGCATCAGATCACAACTGATACTGTATATCAGATCACAACTGGTATATCGGATCACAACTTCCCATACCTTTTTTCTCAGATAGATCTACGCTATTCTAATTCTGTATTATATAGTGAGGCATTGTGGGAGGGGGTGGGAGGATAGGCACTCCCAAATTATTTTGATGCTTTATCTAGGAAAAGTTTAGGTCCCTTGCAGTTCAATGGGGTTTGCAAACCCTGACAAGGAGAGGGTTTTGATTGTAACAGTTAGAGCCTATCTCACTGCCATCATTACCCCACAATTAAATGTGGACTAACAATATTGTGTCTAAAAGATTTGCAACTAATTATACAGTTATACCCAAATTAGGATCGTACATGCTTCTACATTCTCCTAGAGGAATGCATCAAGCGGGAATGCTGATTTCACAAATTCCTACCCGAATAGCTGTGGTTTTTGCAATGGAGCCAGGTTGGGGCCTCAGTTCAACCTCCAGCAATTGCAGGCCCTGATAGGTTGTTTCCCTGCTTTTTGTCCTTCCCATCTTGACAGGGAGGTCAAGTCTGACAGGATGGATGTTTAAGTGACCTTCAGTACTTGTCTTTTTCCTTCAGGGGTATAGAGTTGTAATTGCAGGAATGTTCTAATCTCGGATGGCAAACCTCAGACAAAGAATGTTTCCAAGCAAATACAACTCAGGCAAACAAAGTCACTAATCTAAAGGAGGATTAGAGAGAGGAAGTAAACATATGTTAGACTTTAACTAGAGATAATTAATGTATGGATTACTGTGCTAAACAGTAATGAAAGTTAAGCAGTAACCAAAGTTAACCAGGGATCGAGGATAACTAAAAATGTGTATAAATGCAAGACTAGACTCCAATAAAGATCATCATGATTCAGTTGTTCATGATCAAACTTAACTGCCTTGTCATTACAACACAGGGGTAGCCTCCACTCTTCACCTTTCCAGATGTTTATATGCATGAATGCTTTCACAACCCCTTACAACATTCTCTCGTTTAATCCAAACCCTTGCTTCCTTGCAAATATGAAAAAAGAGACAGGGAAGGAGGAACTTTACAGTGTGCGATGAATAGAATAGAGAATAGAATAGAAAAGAAAATAGAATAGAATAGAAAATAGAATAATAAAAAATAGAACAGAACAGAACAACAGAGCTGAAAGGGATCTGGGATATATTCTAGTCAACCTGCTGCTCAGACAGGAAACCCTATACCATTTCAGACCCTATACCATTTCAGATAAAGTTTTGAAAGAAGTAAGCATGTAAGCTAGACTAGGCAAAAGCCAAAGACATGCTGAGTGGGAAATGTAAGATTAAATGGGCTTGCAGAAGAGGCAGGAATGACATTGAGCAGGACTAGAATTTCAGTAAGGGAGCCACCAGTCATAGCTCTTAAACAGTTGCCTTTTTAAAGCCCCATGGACAGAACCACCAAACAGATTCATTCAGGTAAGAACATGTTAGGTAAGCAGCAAGATTTAGGCTAGCACAGTTTTCTGGCATCTCTGGGGTGGGAGGGGTGCATGGCAAAACAGCTATTCAGGCATCAGTATGATATGGCTGCAAAAAAAAAAAAGACGAATGCAATTTTTAGATTGCCTCAGACCATACAAAAGCATAGTTGCTAAATCACAAGAAATGCTGACTCTATTTTGTTCTGCTCTGCTGAGACCCTGCATTGAGCCTCCTGTCTCGGTTGGAGCTTTAAGAAAGATACAGAGAAATTGGAAGAAGAGGGCAAACAAGGGTAATAAGAATAATTAGGAAACTCGAAGTTGTATCAAGAAAGATTGAAGGCACTGGGGATATCTGGGCATCGATAACCTTGAAAATATGGTGGGGAAGTATGGTAGCACTATTCAAATACCAGAAATGATGTCATACACTAGAAATTAATAACCATCAATCGGGATTGTTATCTTTCATTCCAGAGTGTGGGATGTGGAATAACAGATTTAAGTTAGAGAGGATTTTTGCTGAATGTTAGAAAAATGTCATAAAAGGAAGAGCAGTTTAGCAGGGAACAAATTATTCAAAATGGAGGTGTCTGCCCTTCATTGGGTGCATTCAGATGCATGCTAGATAACCTGGCGGGGGGGGGGGGAGGATTAAATTTGGAATTTCGCACTGAGGTGAGACCTGGATTTGATAAGTTTATGAGGTGGTGCCTCAAGTAATCAATTCAGAAGCTTACTCAAAGCTAAGTTGAAAAAAATGTATCATTCAAATAATGGTCTTTGTAAAATGTAAATCTCTCTTTCTTTCTCTCTCTCTCCCTCCCTCCCTCCCTCCCCCCTGTGTGTGTGTGTGTGTGTTGAGAATGAATGCATTATTCAAAAAGGCATGGGAAATTGTTTTAAAAACAATCGAGTAACACATTTGTGGAAACTGAGATAGAGATCTCCTGTGCATTCTTTTGTAGAGTAGGAGTCAAGGATGCCAATGCTTCTTTTTGCAAAAGCAACAATTGTGTGTCTGGTCTTGACTTTAAAATTGTTCAGCCTTGGGTAAACCAGATTTTTTTATTTTTACTTTTTTAATGGAAGGACAGAACCAATAAGGCATGTAAACTTGAATTTCCGGCTTGAGGGCAGAGAATGTGGATTTATAACATTTCAGAGCTAGCTGCTTGGGTTTGACACATACTTTTCATTGCTCTAGAAGCTTGCTGAAAGTAGGCCTGTCATCCACAGTTGGATGGAGACTTATAAGTATCACAATTCATAATGACACTATGCTAAAACATCATTTAGGTAATAAAAACAATAGTTGCATATAATGGGATAAAGTTTTTAAAATAACTAGTTATCATCAGTGATCGAGCAGATAATTCTGATTTGCCAAAACAAAATTGGGTATGCTTATGATTTTCTAATAACAAAAATGTTTCATACTAGTGCTGGGAAATTGCAATATACTTCAAAACAAAATCTTCCCAGTGGGTTGACATTTGCAGCAAAACAGTATGGGCTGTTCGTTTATTAAACTACAAATACATGGTCTGAAAAGATCTGGTTCTTTTTTTCTTTTGTGGATTTGAATCTAGCAGAGAGATATCTTTTATTTACCACATATATTGCTGTTATACATTTGTGTCATGTTACAAGGATGTATATCTGTAAAATAAACCCCAGACTTGTGTTTTGACTTCTGAGCATAGGTTGGAGTAGGAAAAAAAAAAACCACAAAAGAATTACTTCCTTGGGCTTCTCATATTAGGAAACAGTCTTGCATGCACTTTTAAATTATTGAAAGGTAGAAAGGTCTACCAATCAAAAGGCATTGCACACAAATTCTGTCTTTCTGCCATAAATAACTTTCTAGATTAAAAAGGGCAAATAAAACAATGGAAAAATACTGAGACCCAAATGGAGTATGTCATCAGACCCCTGAAAATTCTTTAAAAAGAGAACAGAGTGATTGGACAATAATTACTCTACCAGCAAGCATCAAAGATAAGGGCGCTGCTCTCATTTCTTAGCATATTATGCTTGCTGTTTTTTGAATGTTAGAGTCCAGGTTAATTGCAACTATAAATTGCTGTAAATCTGAATAATAACATGAATTATGTTTACAGTCAGTTATGATGAAATGTTAATGGATGTTTATTTCCTTTGTAGGACTCCAGCAAGCCTTATCCCTCAGACCAGCAGTCCCGCAGCCCCCAAAGCTTGAGTGATACGGGCTACTCATCTGATGGGATCTCAAGTTCCCAGAGTGAAATCACAGGCTTAGTGCAGCAAGAAGGAGAACAGCTAAACGAAACAGGAATTGTAGAACCAAGTCCTCCCAGTCCTTCTGAACTTACTAAGCTAGAAACCAGCATGCGCCCTTTACTGGAGTCAAAGAGCTTGACCCACCCATCAGCTGACCGTGGGAAGACATACCATGAATTAAGGGAGGAGCAGAGGCAAAGGCAGAGGCCACGGTCACTTTCTATCACTCCAGAAGCCTTTGATTCTGATGAGGAGCTAGAAGACATCATGGAAGAAGATGAAGACTCTCTGGAATGGGATAGTCAAAGGGAGAAGAAGGACAGCGCAGAATCTTCAGATGATTTTGGCAGCAAGCTACGCCATGACTATGTGACAGATAGTAGTGAAGCAGGATTCTCCCCATTGCCAACTAAACAGAAAGGCAAAGAGCCTGTAATGACAGATGAAGAATTCATGAGGAGGCAAATCTTGGAGATGAGTGCAGAAGAAGACAATCTTGAGGAGGGAGAAGAATATGATCATGCAAAATACAGTTCCAAAAATGGACGCAAGCTTGATTCTGAGAAAAGCAGAGAGCCTACTGCATCCAAGAGACGCCTGCCTCACAGCTCGAGCAGCATATATGAGGAGGAGCAAAAAGAACTGGAAAGTGCCGAGACTGATGACATGGCTGCATCTCAGAGAGGTCTGCGTCGTTTCAAGACCATTGAGTTAAATAGCACTAACAACTATGGCAGAGACATGGAGTTGAGCCAGGAGGCAGACATCAACCTGGACAGAGAACCTGAACTGGAGATGGAGAGCCTCACAGGCTCCCCAGAAGATAGATCAAGAGGTGACTATTCCTCCACTTTGCCACCAACCACACCCAGTTACACCTCGGGAACATCCCCAACCTCAGTCTCTTCTCTGGAGGAAGACAGTGACAGCAGCCCGAGCCGCAGGCAGAGATTAGAAGAGGTGAAACAGCAGAGGAAAGCCCGGCATCGCTCTCATGGCCCTCTACTGCCAACCATTGAAGATTCCTCAGAAGAAGAAGAGTTGCGAGAGGAAGAGGAGCTCTTGAGAGAACAAGAGAAAATGCGGGAGGTGGAGCAGCAGCGGATTCGAAGCACAGCACGCAAAACAAAAAGAGATAAAGAAGAGCTGAGGGCACAGAGGAGGAGAGAGAGATCTAAAACGCCACCCAGTAATTTGTCACCTATTGAAGATGCTTCACCCACTGAGGAACTGCGCCAGGCTGCAGAGATGGAGGAGCTGCACAGGTCTTCCTGTTCAGAATATTCGCCCTCTATTGACTCAGAGGCTGAAGGATTTGATGTCATTGCCTCCAAACTGTACAAATCTGGCAGTGAGTACAACCTGCCAACCTTCATGTCCCTTTACTCTCCAACAGAAAAAATGGCTAGCTCTAGTTACCCATCCAGCAAGCCTCTCAAAAGTGCAGAAGAAGCCTATGAAGAGATGATGAGGAAGGCAGAAATGTTCCAAAAACAACAACCTTTCCAACAAAGTATTTCGTACAACAACACTTTTCAAGAAGTAAGTTATCGTGGTTCAGAAGACCAAAACAATTTTGAATATCAGTACATAGATGACTATGGTTATGATAGTCGGGGTATAGATTCCTCACAAGCTGACTATCAGAATGAGCTTTCCAAATCTGGGGCACTATATGAAGAAATTCTTCAAACATCACAGAATATTTCCAGGATGCATCAATCTTCTTCTCTGGATTTGACACTTGAGCAAGAAATGAAGAAACAAGGGAGAGAAGACCCCTATCCAGAGAAGCAGTTTTTGAATGCCGAGAGTGCATACGAAAGTGGCCCGCTCACTCCGGGAACAAGTCCGACCCAACTCTCTGCTCCCGTCTCCTTTTCACAGACTGAAAGCAGTGCAGGCAGAATAATCCCCGATGTTAGAGTCACTCAGCACTTTGAAAAAGAGAGTAATGAGCAAACAAAGTTTCATAGTTCCTCAGTTACAGCTAGCTCAGTTCCAAAGAGTGTAGCTATGCCTTACTCATATAGTAAAGGAACTAGCCCAGTCACTACTGTTGTTTCTACTCCAGCTAGCGCAACCCGAATTTACAGCTCTCCAACTTCAAGTGGCTCTGATGCATCACCTGTGTCCACCATTAGCCAAAGCCAGACAAAAGTAACTGCAAATTATGGTTCTCAAACAGAAAACATTCCCAGGGTTGGTGCGTCATCAGTAAGAGATAAGCATCAAAGTGTGACTGATGGCAAGACAAACATACCCATGACAACCCCCAAAATGTATTCTTTTTTCAAAAGTTCCAGCCCACCCCTTTCCCCTTCTTCTCCTACTCAAAGTCCTACTTATTCTGTTCCAAGAACTGGGATGCCATCTAGTTCCGGGGTAGGAGCTAAATCAACAGCTGAGTTTTCTACTCAAACACACAGCACAATTATTTCGTACGACATCGCAACTACTGGGGCATCGACAACTTCTCCGATGATAGCTCAAGGAACACAAACTCCTCACCGAGCCAGCTCCCCACGCCTGGCTAGGCAACAGTCATCCCAAGAAGCCCCCTTTATGGTCATCACCTTAGCGTCTGATGCAGCTATTCAAACCAAGCCAATTGGTGTAAGTTCTTCCATTTCACCACCTTCATCTCCAACTCAGCAAGGCCGCCAGCAAACAGTGCATAGTTACAGTCAAACAGCAATCAGTGCAGTGCAATTCCAGTCACAGCAGGTCCAGACCACTCAGACCAAGGCACAGTCAATGCCTGAAAAAGCCTCTCCTTATACTCCAGTGCAGAAAGTGCAGAGCACTGCTACTGACCCTATGCCTGGTGTGTACAGCTGGGGCACACTACCTGCAGAGAATATTTCCTTGTGTAGGATATCATCAGTCCCTGGGACATCTAGAGTAGAACCTGGACCTAGAGCATCTGGCAGTAATATTGTAGATTTGAGGACAGCAATAAAGTCTGTTCCAATCATTGTAACAGACCAGGGAATGGATCTCACATCCTTAGCTGCTGAGAGCAGAAAATATTGCCTCACCATGGACCAGTCACCGAGTCGGCAATCCACAGCCATCCAACCTTTAATCATAAACCTCAATGCCCAGGAACAACCACATGCTATTATCAGCAGTGCCACCACTGTCAGCATAACAGTTGCATCTACCATGCTTATGTCCCAATCGAAGCAACCAATTGTCTATGGGGACCCTTTCCAGAACAGAATTGACTTTGGTCAAGAGATAGGAAGTCCAGTCTGTCTGACACAAATTAAACAGGTGGAGCAAGCTGTTCAGACCGGTCCCTTCAGAGGACCCATGAGTGGAGCTGGCACATCTGCTTCTATGGGCCGTCCAGAAGCAGCAGGTCCACAGCAAACAAAATTTGCAAGATACAATTTGCCCAACCAAATGACATCCATGATAAAAAAAGATACACTAATTACTCAGACTAGCAATGCCCAAAATATTGTGAGTGCCATTCCCAGGCCGTTTCCTCAAGATCAAAGCTCAGAGATATATAGAGGAGTTCCAGTGGAACTGAAAAGTCAGGCTCCTTCAGTAGCTCTTGGAGGTAAGAAGTCTCAAGTGATGATGGTGCAGATGGATGACATAGCAGCAGGTTCTGTCACAAAACTCATGAAAGAAGAACCTCCTCCTAATGCTTTGGACCTCACGGGAATGAAGCCCGAGAGCCAAGTAGCATGCTGTGATGTAGTCTATAGATTTCCATTTGGAAGCAGCTGCACTGGGGCTTTTAATCCATCTCCTAAAGTGCCGGAAAAACATGTTGGAGAAGCATCTCCCCTTGGCAAAGCTAGTGGCCAGTATTATGGAACCAGAGAACAGGAAATGCCGGAGACATACCCTTACAGAGAACAGCCGCCACCGGTCCCTCATCCATACGAAGAGCACCGATTCCATCCTCATGGCATGTTTGGGAGATTATATTCCTCAATGTCGGATACAAATCTTTCTGAAATGGGATTGAACTATTACTCAGTTAAAGGAGAGCAGCACTTCCCTTCCCCTGCTGGAGATTCCGCTGTGGACTTGACAACTATGAAGCATTCCTACAGCCACAGTTTTACAGAGGGAGGACACCTAGGGCAGGGGCTGCAATATGGCTCTTTCACTGACCTTCGACAACCCACTGAATTATTAAGTCATTCATATCCCATGCGAAGGTACAGCTCGGCCTCCAATATCTACTCCGATTATAGATATTCAAGAGGAGACTTGGCCAATTTCCAGGAAGCTAGCCTGGCTCATTACAGTGCTACCACTGCTCGTGAAATCAGCCGGATGTGTGCAGCCCTTAACTCCATGGACCAGTATGGGGGCAGGCATGCAAACAGCCAAGATCTTCTACAATATGGACATAGTGCTCTTGGTGCTGCACCAGGAGGGACTGGAAACATTATGGCTCAACAGGGTGCCATGAAACCAAACATGATGTACAATCCAAATTTCCCAGAGTCTCGTTCTGGCTTTGGAAACTTAGCCCAATATAATCTCTCAAGGTTTGGATCTGTCAGACAGGTACTCCCTTCCACAGCTACTGTACGAGCTGCTGATGGCATGATTTATTCAACCATTAATACACCAATAGCATCAACCCTTCCCATCACCACCCAGCCAGTTTCGGTGCTACGACCCATGCTCCGAGGCCTGTTCAGGCACTATGCTCCAGGCAGTATCACAGCTGTCCCTCTGGCTAGCCTTACCAGAGTACCCCTAGTTACGCCTAGGATCCCCCTTGCATCTCAAGGTCTTTATCGCTATACTGTGCCCAGCAGGATGCCTGCAGCTCCTTCCACATCTGTAATGGAAACACCCATGTATTTAGGAAAACCACTTAGCACCTCTACAGCCAGCACTGCTGCCAGCACAGTAAGCATAGCACCTGCTACTAAGTCCCCTGCTCCAAGCACGGTCAGCTTGCAAAGACCTGAGCAGACAGGGGTTGGCCAACGTGAGGAGGTGCCTGTGTCAACCTCAGAGATTCAGGGTCCTGCCAGGGACACCGGCCAGACACAACAGGAGCTACCTCCCCGCCTGCCAACCCAAAAGCCTCAGACAGAAGCCCCACAGGCCAGCACTGCTAGCAAAGGAGCTATGGAAAGAGAAGAAAAGGAAAAGGAGGAAGAACGGCAGAGGAAGCAACATGAGCACATCCTCCAGATTGAAAGGGAAAGAGTAGAACTGGAAAAACTGAGGCAGATGAGGCTTCATGAGGAACTGGAAAGGGAACGGGTGGAGTTACAGAGACACAGAGAGAAGGAACAGCTTTTGATGCACAGGGAAATCCAGGAGTTGCAATCCATAAAGCACCAGGTCCTCCAGCAGCAGCAAGAGGAGCGACAAGCCCAGTTTGCCCTGCAGCGGGAGCAGCTCGCCCAGCAGCGCTTGCAGTTAGAACAAATCCAGCACTTGCAGCAGCAATTGCAACAGCAGCTGGAGGAGCAGAAGAGGCAGAAGAGTACCTTTCCTCCGGTATGTGACCCAACTGGCCGGATTCCTTCTCAGGTTATACCTGAGGTAACGATAGAAATGCAAAGGACCTTGGTTCAAAATGGACAATACTGGCCACCCCTAAACCAAGCCTTTATTGCTACAGCAGCTCCAGGGCAAGACGGACAAGCACAGCCCCGCTATCCAGGACTCCAGAGGCCTCTTACAAACTCAGCCTCTGAAATGTCCCTGCAGAC
Organism: Pseudonaja textilis; assembly: GCF_049901715.1. Taxonomy (NCBI): domain Eukaryota; kingdom Metazoa; phylum Chordata; class Lepidosauria; order Squamata; family Elapidae; genus Pseudonaja; species Pseudonaja textilis. Next base: position 62,396,521 of record NC_141991.1, on the reverse strand, counting down.
TGAAGAACAGTGGGAAGCCGGTCGGGGGATAAAGAAACGGAACTCGATGCCTCGTCTTCGGGATGCATATGATAAGGAGCCCAGCCATGAACCGTACTTGGTGAAAAAGATCACAGACAGCAGTGTGCAGACTGATGAAGAAGATGGCGAAGAACGTTTCTACGCATCCCGGCGGCGCCGTCCTCGGCGCAGCACTGACTGCAGTGTTCAGACAGATGAGGAAGACGATGCTGAGTGGGAACAGCCAGTGCGTCGCCGACGTTCCCGCTTCTCCCGCCACTCTGATTCTAGTGCAGAGAGTAAAGCCGATTCTTCAGCAAAAGGCATGGCCAGCATAGCCATTCAAACCATCAGTGACTGTTCTGTGCAGACCGAACCCGACCAGTTGCTCCGGGTGTCCCCTTCCATCCACATCACTTCCCCTGACCCCAAGGTGGAGATTGTAAAGTACATCTCTGCCCCTGAGAAGACCCAGAGAGGGGAGAGTTTGGCTTGCCAGACAGAACCCGAAGTGCAGCCCCAGCCAGGCATTGCAATCCCTCAGCTCACGGTGCCCACCTCAATCCCTCCTTACTCCTCCAACATCCAGATGGTGAGCTCTGGGCCTCTGGATCCTCATTCAGTCCGACAGCAAGCACTAGCCAAGAAGAAGCCCGTTCCTCTTGAAATCGGCTACCAGTCCCACTTGCCCACAGACTCCTTGTCTCAGCTTATGTCCCGACAGCCCCCCAAGTCTCCTCAGGTCCTCTATTCCCCGGTGTCCCCCCTCTCCCCTCATCGGTTGTTAGAGTCATCCTTTGCATCCAGCGAAAAGCTCAACAAGGCCCACGTGACTCCACAGAAGCACTTCATGGCTGAGTCCACCCAACGCCAGCAGACCCTGCCTCGCCCCATCAAAACCATCCAAAGGTCTTTATCTGACCCCAAGCCCATCAGTCCCACCTCAGAGGAGTCTGCAAGGGACAGGTTTTCCATGTATCAGCACACCCTCCTGCCTGGCAGCCAGGTAAGATTGCTTGGTGTATGAAAATTGAGTGGGATCTGGTGATATTTTGTCTCTTCCTTTCAAAGTCCCAAAGGTCTTAGACCAGTCTGCTGGTTTTATCATTGGGTCCATATATATAAACAGCAGGCCAGGAAAGAGAGGGAATTTTTTCAGCTTCAGATGAAGAATCGCTCTTCGTGTCCATAGCAGGTTCTGCATTTACAGTGTGAGCTAAACTTCATCATCTGTTTTACAGCTCTACTTCCCTGCAGATCCATCACTGGATCTGTTCTTATTCGTACTTCTTTCCACTTGCCCTGGGCAGATTGGAGCCCTTTTTTAAGCCCTAAAGCTTTATTTTAAAAAGTATGGTGGTTTTTTTAAATTAAATGGATCATTGAAAAAAATATACTAAGCAATAAGCCTACACTACAGCCAGCTTTTTATCTGAACATGCTTAAAATTTATAGCACCAGTTTTTCAGAACACTTTCCAAGGCAGTGAACTATATAGGCGTATGTCATATTTGTCTTCATTCAATCTACTCGGCATGTCCCCAAGATGACATTAAGTGCTAAGAAACCTACAGAAATAATATAGATGTTGGAATGTCATCCTGTCTCTCTCGCATAAATTAATAATGGCATCAACTGCTTTGGAATGGTTTGTCCCCATCATACTGTGATTAAATTACTAAATATAAATATGTGTGTTATCATGATGCATTTACCATATAAAAATCATTTTTTTAAATTTCCTTTTCCCTTAAATATATTCCTGATACCGTGCAGTCTGTGCACACTCAGATTACTAAAGACAGTAAAGTTCAAAACAGAGCATGATCTATTTTCTGTGGTTTAAGAAACACGCGGTAACACGGCTTGTCTATCTGCCATCTAGCGGTGGTAAAAGGAAATACCATTTTCTGCCTTGCATAAAAATATTTCTTACTGACATATACAGGACTGTGATCTTTTCCTTCATAGTTAAAAGACATCCTGTATCCCCAAAAATACTCTCCTTGGTTAGCTCTCTTTTACAAGAGCTAAAGAAAATAAATCAACCGTAGTACCATCCTGCATGAAGAAATGTCTCATATCTGTTATCCATCAAGACAAAAGAGGCAAGACGTTATAACTGGCAGGGAGGGACTCATTTTTTTATTTTGGCCTCCAATGTAGCTGAAAAATAGGGAATGAGCCCTGTCTTCCTGAAAAGGGGTCTGGCTGGAATGCATACATGCATGTTTGCCTGGAAATAAACAGGATAATGTCCTTGCCACAATTTTTTTTAACCGCATTTCTCCCTCCCTCCCCCCACTTCCCCTCCCTCCAGTGAGAAATAAGTTAGTAAGGAGAAGGCAGGAATTAGGAATGGATAGCAGCAGAAGGAAAAGGTGCCCTCATCCTTTCCTGCTTCTCTGGAAAACCTTTCAGTTACCTGTACCAAGAGAATGATTCCTTCAGTTGGCACTTAGCTTTAAATATAGCAAATAATGTATGGATGAGTTTTTGTAAGGATACTGCACTGGGAAAGTAGGGTAAAATACCCCATGGAATAAAGGGCCCTGATGCTCCACTACCACCCCACCACCCAAAACAAACCCAAGCCCATCATAAGTAGCTATTGGTGGTATTATTATCTCAAACAGACTTGAGATCCAACAGATTCTTGGGAAGTAGCACTGACAGTTTACATTGTGGACCAGGGAAGCCAATAGCCTGTCAAAAAGCTGTTTATATTTAAAGAGACAAAGAGCTTCTTTTGATTGCAATGTTTTTGCCAGATCTTTCTTTCCTTCCTTCCTTCCTTCCTTCCTTCCTTCCTTCCTTCCTTCCTGACATTTCACAGAGTGCTATCTCATCTTTTCTCTTTGCTATAAAAAAACCCACAAATTATAGTGCTAAAGCATCTTGCTGAAGAGGTGTGTGCGTACTAGGGAGGCTTGCTCTAACCTGCTGTGTTTGCAGTTTTTCCAGCTGTTTCACATGATGAATAGCAATTGAATCTATAGCAGATTTCTCCTGTTCCAGTTCTTTGTTTATTCACTTATATGTCATGTGGGGAAACCTACTTCAGATTGCTTCTTGTTTGCTAGAGCCCTTGAAAGCATCACTCTTCCAGGGTTTTCCAGATGAATTAAGTAGACTAGGGGCTTTTGTAAAAAAAATTGCACTATTCCTAAAATGAACATTGTCAGTATAATGCTTATAGATGGGCGCAGGTGTCAGAACCTAGAGGGCTTTTGCTCATCTATGATGTTTAATAGGATTTGCCCTGTTACTGCTGTGTTTGGATGGGAATTACAGGGCTGCCAGCTAGACTAGAAAGAAAAAATAAATCATGCAAGAAGGTAGTGGCAAGTAATTTTTAATAACATTTCTAACAATAAGAAAACTGTACAGATCTAATCGCCAGGAGCCAATCTCTACTTGAGGAATACTTTAGCTTTTAATTTTGTTTCCTAACCACTAATCAAGATTGGTGCAAGATGCAATTTGCAAATGACCTTCAACCATTACTTTTAGAATAAGTGTTTGAAAGCAAACCCATTCAGCAAGTTGATTCCTGTGCTAAAATAGCAAGCAAGCCCCATAAAAAAAGGGAAAGATTGTGGCAGGAAAGCACAAAGAACTAGGTGTACCTATATATGAGACCATGACTGAAAGATCTGAAAACACCTCTCAGCAATGCTTGTGGGTTGCAGGTAATGTTATAATGTTTTCAACTATGAAGAAGCTAAAAAAGATTTTGGATTTTTGACACAGTTGCCAAAAGGCAATTATAGGTCTGCATCAATAGAACTATAGCCTCTACATTCATGAAAGGTAATATTTATATTATATTCTGAATTAGCTAATTCCAGCCTCAACTTCTGTTTTGGGTCCCACTTTTTAGAGGTTGTCAGGCAAATTAGAGCAGGAGACAAAAATGCGTAACATGGATCAAAGAAGTCCTTTGAGAAGAGATGGAAGAAACATTTTATTTTATTTATGTATTTTATTTATTAAATTTATATTGCCGCCTATTTGCCCATGGTGACTCAAGGCGGCTTACAGAATAGTAAACCACATTTAAAACAATAAAACTAATAAAAAGAATCAAATAAATTAATATAATAATAAAATCATAATAAAATCACACACATACCCGCCCTGGTGACAGCAGATCACATGAGCCATTTAATGGGCTCCATCCTGCCCTGGGTTCCCCAGGCCCACTGGCAGAACCAGGTATTCTGTGTCTTCTGGAAGAGTATTGGAGTGGGAGGGGGCGTTCTAATCTCTAGGGGAAAGATGTTCCAGAGAGGGAGCCACGCTGGAGAAGGCCCTTCTTCTGGGTCCCACCAGGTGTATCTCCCTTGGGGATGGGACCTGCAGCATTCCCTGCCTCCCCGCTCTGATGGGTAGGGTAGATGTGACTGGCAAGAAACAGTCCCTCAGATAACCTGGTCCCAAGCCATGAAGGGCTTTAAAGGTGACAACCAGCACCTTCAATTGCACTCGGAGGCAAATTGGCAGCCAGTGCAGCTCCCGCAGGAGAGGTGATACATGCAGGGGTGGGATTCTACCAGTTCGACCACGATTCGCTAGAACCGGTTGTTAACATTCTAAGCAGTTTGGAGAACCGGTTGTTAGAAGAAATTACTGGTCTAATCCCATAAGGAAGACAGGAAGGAAACATTCTAGTGTTGCTTACAGAAACTGCCTCTCCTTTAACCCTTATTACACTCTTGGCAGGACTAGACTTCCTGTCTCAGGAACGTCTCTGGAGTTTGTTTTTTCTCTCCTTTGCTGGTACTTTGCTTATGTGGAGTGACCATTCAAAGTTACAATGGCACTGAAAAAAGTGACTTATGACCATTTTCCACACTTATGACTGTTGCAGTATTCCCAGAGTCATGAGAGGCCAGGCGAGGAGATGCGTGACTCGATGTGAGTGATATTGAGTTGGCCACACCTACCAACTAAGCCACACACACAGAACCAGTTGTTAAAAAATTTGAATCCCACCCCTGGATACATGTGCACACCGAGGTCTGCACAAAACCATGCGGGCCACTGCATTTTGCACCACTGGAGCTTCTGGATAAACATATGTGTTTATCATTCATAGAAAAATTCTGTGAGGGGATGAAATCCACAATTGCCTGTGATTATCACAGGCAGAAGTAGTTCACAACCACTAAAGGATAAAAGGAAAAAATATTAATGATAAAAGTAGTTTGATGATGAAATGGGTTCTCCTTTCTAGACATCTTCAAATAAAGCCTGGACAGTTTTGATACAGTATTTAGGATATTTATCATTATAATTGAACACTTACCTGAAACAGTGGAACCTTGGGTCGCAAACGCTTCTGTTCATGACCAAATCAGGTTCCAACCAAAAAAAACCCACCCGATTTTTGAATCAGGTCACGATTCAAAAATTGGGTGGCGAACAAACCCGGCCACGGCAGATTCCCTTTCCGTGCCAATTTCCCCTTCCGTGCATGAACAGCCAATGCAATTTTTTGTCTGTGCACGCACAGTCAGTCGTGCTTCTGGTCATGACCAAATTGGGTTGCGACCGTAGTCCTGGAATGGTTTACAATCACGACCCGAGGTTCCATTGTACTTTATAATAAAGAATATATGAACCTTCTTGGCTTTGGTACTAAACATCTTTACTTACATCTACTGTTCCACACCGTGGAATGTTCTTTCTATGGGATGGTGTCCCTAGCAATACACCAAAATATTTCAATTTGATTAATTGTAAAATAATGCATATTTGAAAAGACCACCTTTAAATTACAATTACATTCTGGCAAGTGACAGCTGCATTCTTATTCAAACTGAATCTCCTTGTGTAGATAATGCTAGTACCGATATCTGCAATGTCTTGATATAATTGGCAGGACTGCTTTGGAACTGTGCCAAAAAATGTTACATTTATATTTTGCTGCTTCCTGTGTGCCAAAAAATGTTACATTTATATTTTGCTGCTTCCTGTTTGCTCCCAACCACTTCTTTCTTTTTTGCATCCTCAGAATCTTAAAACCGCTGATTTCCCCAATAACATTTCTCCAATCTGTTTAACACATGTGATGATCTAAGCAACAAGAGTAGTGGGGGGACTGTATATATTTTATAAAATGGCAAATGAGGTTGCATTGTTTTAATAATAGTTGTGAAACCAATCACATCATGAGAAGGTTCTGAAACACAGCAAGGCCCATCTACTTCCTGTAGCCCATTACCAACATGAAAGGCCAGCTGCCTCTTGGCGAAATATACAAGGAAACTGCCCATTCTTTTTTCTCTTTAACTAGAGATTACTAAATATTCAGTAATTAGGGCTAATTATCCTAGGTAAGCCTGTCTTCCCCATGTATTTCTGTAATTCTCTTCTTTAAAAAGAAAATTCCATGCCTGCACATAACTTTTTCTCATTCCTTCCACTGGATTTCAGCACTCCATGATATGCTATAATAGATCATGTGCACACACACAAAATAGAGATGACACATTTTACAAATGATGCCGGCTCAAATTCTTGGCAGATGCATTTGACTTCTCAATATCACAACTTATCCTGAGCCATTGTGGAAGTTCTGCTTTAAACGTACAGCATCTTTGCTTCTGACTGACACCTGACACAAGACATCTGAATTAACAATCTTGCGTCTAGCTTAAGGACAGCTTGTTGGAATTTTTGACACTCTAGGTTGGCCTAAAGTTGCATATCAAGAACAAAAAATGCACAATTGGAATGCTGTACCCCATTCAAATCTGATTCAGTTCCTGGATCTGTTATTGTAACACAGCAGGTTATTGTAACAGATCCAGGAATTATGGCAGTTTCTCCTCCTTTCTTTTGTGGACCCGGGTACAATGCATCCACACAGTGTGGGGCATCCCTAAAGCCAGGAGATAAATGGGGACTTTTGTCATTTATGGAGAGGCAAAAACACTGTTACTGTTATCCATTCTCCATTCTGCATGGTACAGTGACTGAAGTTATTGTCCCAGAAATCTCAGGTCCTTTTACCTGGTATTCAGGCCCAATGAATAACACGAGATAGGTGGCAAGGACTAAGACCTTTATTTGCAAATAAAAAGTTGTCGAGAAACAAGTTCCAGAATGGGCATAACCCTACTCAGAGTTAACACCCTTTTGAACAGTTTTGAAAAAAGTACATTGCCATGAACCAATCATGGGAGCATACATCACTACAAACCAATCACTAAAAGCAAATTTATGCATAACATTTCAGTAGAAAGAGTAACAAAAAACTATTGCTATATGCTAAATAATTAATATTTGTGTTAAAGTATCTTAAAATGGGCTGTTCCAACAACAACATGGACAAATAACTGTAAAAATAACAAAGAAACAAAAATGTGAAACCCTACAACAATCTGAGTTGCCAAAACAGTTAATTTTAATTTTTTCAGACCCCAAACAGATGTTTATATATAATATAATGCTTATATCTATATAAGATATATAGATGTTTCATCTGCAAAGCAGAAATATTCTCCCCAGCCCCCAAGATACACAAATTTAATTTATTTAAATAATTAAATGAATTAAATCTGTGAATCATACTAGATTAATTTTGTATGGGTGCATTAGGAAAAAAATTGTTTGACTTCTGCCTCTTTCCATTTTTTTCTCAGTGTCAGTAACTGTGCCTGTTGATAGAGCAGATGTTTGCCTGCAACATTATTATTCATTCAAGATGTTTGAATATCAAGAAATACTTGTGTCCTACATTAGGAATTATTTTTGTAAAGTGCATTTTGTTCATATATTTTACTCCAAAGAAACTACCAACAGCCTTTATAAACTGGCCATATTAGAGCTTTATCAGATAGTGCTTAAATCCACGAAGTGCTCGTGTTTTAGGAAAAAAATGTAAAAACATCAAAATATTAATATTAAACGCATTTAAAATATTAATATCTAGAATTAATCTTGTACATCTGCTCTTGGGGAAAAAATGCAGACCATAGTTATCTATGAGTTATCTAAGGAGTTATCTAAGGAGCCTCTGTGGTGCAGTGGTTAGAGTGCAGTACTGCAAGCTACTTCTGCAGCCAGCTGCCTACAGTTCGGCAGTTCAAATCCCACCAGGCTCAAGGTTGACCCAGCCTTCCATCCTTCCGAGGTGGGTAAAATGAGGACCCAAATTGTTGGCGGCAATATTATGCTGACTCTGTAAACCTTTATAGTGTAATGCACTATAAAGCAGTATATAAGTCTAAATGCTATTGCTATCAACCACCCCTCCTAGTGAGTGAAAATAGCTGTGAATTCTTCCGTCGTACCTCTGAATTTAACCAGAGCTTCCATTGCTTTTTAGATTTCAACCTTGCAATCAAACACTCTCGTTCGTAAAGTGAAGCGGACCTTGCCTAGCCCCCCACCAGAAGAAGCTCAGCTTCCTCTGACCAGCCAAGCCCACTCACAGATGTACATGCCTGGCTTCATGCCAAAGGGTATTGGCGGGCAGCCCATCCAAGTGACCAAAGCCAGCCTCCTTAGAGAACTCGACCGAGACTTGAAGCTGGTAGAGCACGAATCCACAAAACTGAGAAAGAAACAAGCCGAGCTGGATGAGGAAGAGAAAGAGATTGATGCCAAGCTGAAGTACCTGGAATTGGGGATCAACCAGAGAAAGGAGTCCTTGCTGAAGGATCGGAATGTTCGCGATTATCCCTATTTGAGATGCTTGGGAGAGAATCGAGATTATATGTCTGACAGCGAACTAAATAACCTTCGGCTCTCTGGTTATGAGAGTGGAAGTCTCCTGGCAAGGCCTAGCGCCACCCCTTCTAACCAATATGCAGAATTCTCCAGCTCCCAGTACACTTCAACAACTTCCTACACCCCGTACCAGTATTCCTCAGTTCAGACTGCTGCACCAGCCCCAGCTACATTCCAGCAAACAAGATTTCAACCTCCATACTATCCTCCAGCAAGCAGTGGTCCGACTCAAAATGATTTCCAGCCAAGCCGGATGCCTGCTTACCCTTCCCAAACCACATACCAGGCCCATAGCTTCACCCCAAGTACTGGGTATCAGTCTGAACTGGGCCTACAGAGCCACCAAGGCTTCTGCCCACCTTACCAAGCTCAGACCCCTTATCCCAGTCAGACACCCTTGCAGCCTGCCCAGGGTGCTCTTCTTCAGGCTCATGCAGACACCCACACAACCTCCCAGAAACCGAGACAGACCTCACTGGCTGACTTAGAGCAGAAGATCCTGACCAATTATGAAGTCATTAGCAATCCCACTGTGGTGATCTCTGCTGCAACCCCTGAAGTGATCTACAGCACTGCAACAGTGACCAGCAGTTACGATCAACACAAAGCCCCAGAAGGGAGGCCAGGAGATAGGAGCAGTGCTGCACAAAGTCCCTCTACGGGCTATTCATCTGACTCCCTATACACCAATCTAGAGCAAAACATTCCTCGGAACTATGTGATGATTGATGATATCAGTGAATTAACCAAAGAGAGCAGCTCAGGAGAGGGTCAGAAAGGGGATTTGCCATCACACAGCAGCAATGGACTGCCTATCAAAGACAAGAGGGAGGTTGCGGATGTAGACATGTCTAGCAGGCCTTGTTGTTACTCAAAAGGAGAAGAGGAGTCTGAAGAGGATATTTATGATCACCATGGTCCTGACCATCGGGGGAAAAGCTATCCTAAAAGCACAGAGAGCAATGGGAGAGTATCAGGCAGTTCTTATTACTATGGAGACAGTGATTATAGATCATCCTCTCGTCCAGACAAGCATGGGGCAAGTGTAGGAGTACAAAAACACTCTTCAAAAAATCTGGCCCCTGCTGTCATCTCTTCCAAGCGCAGCAAGCATAGGAAACAAGGTATGGAGCAGAAGATCTCCAAATTCTCCCCTATAGAAGAAGCCAAAGATGTAGAATCAGATCTGGCCTCCTATACAGTGACTACATCAGTCAGTAGCAGCAGCATAGCATCCAGAGCAAGGAAGATGCAAGATGATATCACTTATGGCCTAAAGAAAAATGTTTATGAACAGCAGAAATACTATAGTGTATCCAACAGAGATGGGATTGAAGAAGATGACAGAGCATATAGTGGTGGCCGATCAAGATCCTCTGGATATGTGTCAGAAAAGCTGTCAAGTCGTGAAATTAGAAGCAGATCTTATGAAAGAGAGAGCATGGAGAGGCCTCAGAAAGGAAGCTCCAAACCTTCCTCGCTTAGTATGAGTCAGAGTCGCGGGCGACCTCCAATTCGCACGCAAACGTCAGAAGAAGAAAGTCCTATCAGTCCATTAGGAAAATCCGTGGGTGTATCGCGATCCTCAGGTGGACCTCTTCCTCAGTCTGCTGGAGACAGTTGCTCCCAGTTTTGTTCTAGTCACTCATTGCCTGATGTACAAGAACATATTAAAGATGTGCCAAGAACCCATTCTTACAAACATGAAGAAGGCTACATCATGGATGATTCACACTGTGTTGTTTCAGACAGTGAAGGTAATAACTACCTGTTGTGACTTATCTCCAAGCATGCCCAAGCGGGTCATATTTGCAAAGAAAATGCCACCAATTCCATTTGCTTGCCATGTGCCTTTATCATGATTTCATTTTCTGTTTTATGTTAGCATGTTGCACATTGCATGTCCTAATGTTGTTCACTGCCTGTTCAGTGTGTTTCTGTGCTGAGGTTTCTGTTTTTATATTTCCTGAGTGGCTGCTGTGACATACCCTGTATTCCTGTGATAAGCTTCTTCTCTATTTCATTGCATGGCTTCCGTCAGAATACATTCCTAGCTTTGGATCAGGAGATTCACTGTGATCTTTTTTGGTTTGAAGCCTACCACTTGGGCCAAGAGGAGACGGACTGGTTTGACAAACCAAGAGAACCTCGTTCAGAGAGGATGAGGCATTATGGTGGCCATTCCTCATCCTCTCAGAAGAGAGGTCCAGTTAAGCACACCTATCATGATTATGATGAGCCCCCAGATGAAGACTTGTGGCATCATGATGACTATTCCCACCCACGTCACTCTTCCTCCAAAGATCACAAGCACCATGGAGATTATGGGCGACATTCATCCTCCTCCCGCCACTCCACTGATGACCTGCCCAAAAGATCCTCCAGGCAACACCCAAGAGACCCAGGCCGCCATGAGTCGCATGGACGTGGACATGGGCAGCCCACTTCCCAGAAGAAGGCCCAGCAATCAGATACAAGAACCCAGCAAGGTTATCCTCCCAGCTCCTCGGAGTACCCTCAACAATCCCGACAGCCGTATCATCATACCTCAGAGTCCCAAAAATCCCAGAGGCAGATGCAACACGGGTTGCCATCTCAGCAGCCAAAATCTGAGCCTTTGTCTCACCAACAGCAGCAGCAGCAGCAGCAAAAGCAGCAGCAGCAGCAACCCAGGCAACAGCAAGTTGGGCAGCAGCAACCATCATCTAGGCAGCAGCAACCACCAGGCAGACAACCTCAGCAACAGCATCAAGCAGGTCCTTCTCATCAACAGCCACAGCAGGTTCGAATGCAGCAGCAGCAGCAGCAACAACCACAACAACAGCAACAGCCACCACTGGGAACCCAAGCGCAACCAACCTTGCGGCCAGCCCAACAGCAGCCTGGTCAGCCTCAGCCATCAGGCAAACCACAGCCAACTGCCCAAGCACAACCTAGCGCTCACCAAGCAGGACCAGTGAGTACCACTTCAATTTTTGTTTAAGGAGAGATGGTTGATCATTCCATCCTTGCTAACTGTCTGTTGTCTCGCCCTTCATTAAGGTGTGAATGATCTGTTCTAGAGTAGCAAATGTGTGCATTCATCTCAATGTCACACACACAAAACCAAATGGAATAAATATGTATTCATGGAACACATGAATCATTCTACGGTCTAGATGACTGTATTATATGCAGGTAAGTTGTCTTGATGGATGGATTGCAAGAGTTAATTATGGTATCAGAGGTTATAGAGGAACCATTCTGTTCAGCAAATGTTGGAGATAAGTTAAAAAAAAAGATTAAATGAGGGGGCGGAGATATAGAACAATTATGGGGGTAGGCCAGCTCCCTAGATTTCTGAAAGAGGTTTCATTTGCAGTCAAAGGTCAGGAGATGTAAGGGACTGAGAGAATAAATTTAAGAGATAGGAAGAAGAGCTGCAATAGCCAGGGCAAGAGTCAGACAAGAGGTATCTCCATCCACAGAAGGAATGGGGATAGAGAAAGCATCTCAGAAGGGATTCTCCCTTATTCTCTGGGAATTAAGGACAAGGGCGGGGAGAGATTCTGTTACCTTAACCCTACAAGAAAGGTATTATTAGTAATGATAGTTTTGGTTTTCTGCCTGAATTACCTCAGAGGGCTGACAGGAGAGTACAGCCAACAGTCACAGGGCTGCTTTCAGCACTTCCAAGTTTGGGGGTTGAGTCCCCAAAGATTTAATTTTTAATTTGACAGGTTAGAATATGTAAATACACAGAGGGTGCTCATATTTCATTGAATTCAGCTAAGTGATTTTAATATGTATATTTTTTTTTCTTGACCCAGCCTTGCTTGATCCTGCCTTCCAATATTTTGAAATGTGGTTCCTAGTTTGCCACCCACTGGTCTAAAGTGAGACTCATCTGAAAACAGTTATTCTTCTCTGTCAGTGAGTCTAGAATTAAAGAAACATAGAAACATTGGAAAGAAGAGGATCTATGGAGAATTAGGATAAGTAAAGGACCAATTAGAAATAAGAAAAATGAGTCAGCTTTTTAAAATTATGGTGACAAAGCTGCTAGGTTTTCAACAGATGGGTTTTATATTAAGATAATTTTTCTCTAACATCCTGGGAAAAAAAACTTTCTTAAACCAACAAATGAAACTTCTGTTTCCCATTATAGGCTAAAGCAGAGCAGCCGGATGTATCCAAGCCTACCACAAAAGTGCCACAGGTGGGGAAAGCGCCCCAGACACAACCGCAGGGGACAGCTGGAGGTCAGTAAGCAGCTTCTCAACTAGGCAGGTGTTTTTAGCACCTACTATTTGTGTGCATTTCACTAGGGAACACTAGTGGAGTTAGTTTTCTGAGGGAAGAATTCCACTTGCGTTTTCAAAATGAATTCCAAAATGATCACATGACATCCTAGACAAGATTAAGAAGAAAAGAAAAGTTTGGCCACGGTTGGCCTCAAAATGTGTGCCAATTAGTATAGAATTAATTCACAGGAGACTAGAATTGTGTAAGCATAGTAAAGGTGTCACAAGTAAAATACTTAAAATAAGTCTTCTAAGTGTCTTCTTCCTGTGAACAGAGAGGATGGAACATCTCACCCTGATTAAAATCTGATAATAAATTGCTTGCTCTTTACTTAGCTCAGCTTAAAATACTATGTTCATTGAGAAATTCATATCAATAACTCCCAGTTACTGTATTTACTTTGCAAGAAATGGCCCTTCCTACAGAGGGTCAGTAACTGGGCAGATAAGACATGAACTTCTTTTGACTGGCCCTCATATTTTGCAACCCATTTCATTGGGAGTTCAGATTTGGAACTCATATTTTTATCTTCAGGAAGGCTATCAAGGTGCATATATTCATGTTAGCCTTTTTTATTTTATTTATCAAATTCATTGGTCACGCATCTTACTACAGAATAACTATGGGAGGCTTTTGAACTGCTTAAATCAGGGGTGTCCAACCATGGCAACTTTAAGACATGGCTGGCTGGGGAATACTGAAAGTTACTGGATACTGGAAATACACAAGTCTTAAAATTGGAAAAATTGGAAACCTCTGGTTTAAATGATAGATTTATTGAATATTTAGCTGTTATGTTTTTCTATTATGTTAACTTTATTTTAATTGGGCATTAGGCTCTTTTGTATTTTCTTTTATTTCTGGTCACTGAGAGTACAATTTTCTGTATGGAAAGATTGGATATAAGTATTCTGATCAAATGAATGCTTGCCACTACATTTTTTTTCTCGCAAGACTTGTTATATTTCTATAGTGAGTAAAGATAATTATTTTTTTTTACGAACTGTTTCCTGGTGGTAAAGTAGGACATACATTTTGTTGAATTCACACATATTAATTTATTTCGTCACTTTCTCTCACAGGCATTAAATTGGGCCCCAAACCAACAGGCCCCTCCTTATCTACAGGAGCAGCAGCTGGACAGCCAGGAGCAGAGGGCGAAAGTGTCTTATCCAAAATCCTGCCAGGAGGGGCGGCAGAACAAGCAGGCAAATTGACAGAAGGTGGGAATTCTGAGTCACAATATTGTCAAATGTTCACTTTTCAGATGATTGTGATTCAGATGATCTGTCCTGCTGCTCTGTCTGTGAGCAGTCAAGATGCTTGTTATCACCTCAGTAACAATATACTGTTTGGAGACAGGATTTCAGGACCAGAACAGGACCATCACTGACTTTTTTTTTTTTTTTTTGGAAATCCTACTTGGTGGTCAACAACTAAGAATGATCTATGACTCCCTGGTACAAATGCTAGTGACTTCTTGGGTAGCAACAGCTTGTTGTTTAATTCTCTCCCAAAAGAACATCATGTCAGGGCTCTGGTATCCACTCCCATTTAAATCATGAGTTTACAGCCGCCTCTCTCAGAGTTTAAAGAAGATTTATTAGGAGTAAACATGCTGGTGCTACCTGGGTGTAGCTGACTCTGAGACACATCATTCATTTATCCTTTTTTTAAAAAAAACAAGTTTTATTCATTTTTCCACCTTTTAACATCTCATTTTAGAGAACAGCATGATTACAGGTTTCACATATACATACAAATATGACCATTGTTCCATATTCAATTTATGTATTCAATTTCTTATCTTAACGATGCTTTTATACATTTTCTATTTTATTGTATTATTCCCAATGCATATCTCATTTTTAATTCACATGTATTAACTTTATAATTCTCATACTTTAATACTTTTAACTGTCACATTTGTATAGTCCTCTTAAATTCTGATTAATAACACTCCTTCTATAAATTGGTTTCCCCCTAAAATATCAGTTTAAGTGCGCCACCTCCAAGTTACATATTCATTAATTATCTCCCCTTTTAAATCCCATTAAGTGTTTAACATTTTATTGCCTAAATCATTAAAAATAATATTCCCCATTAAGATTACATAACATATATAAATCAGATTCTGTATGGTTTCCTCTTTTTGATTTCATAGAATTTATCTACATTTTCAAAAAGAACAAAGGGACATATTATCATTCATTTCATCCTTGACCCTGATCTTCCTCATCCCCAGATGTATATTCTCCAATGGGACCCATAGCCAAGAGTCATCAATCATGCTCTCCAGTAATAATCTTGTGCGCCAGAAGCTTCGGTTTCCTAGAAATTATCTATGAAGCATTTAAGGAATGTACTACTTCCCCCACTCCCTTTCTGCTGGCAACTCTAAAAGACCAGAGAAATATTTTTGAGTTGACATATCATTTGTGTCATTTATTTTGTTATATGTTTTGTTTGTACAACCTTTTTATGTCCTATTTTCTTAGTCTCATGGTGGTTTCAATCAAACAAAGTAAATACGATTCAAAGAAAGCACCTTAAAAGATATGAAAAAAACCCACTCCAGCCCAACACTCCAGGTAAACTAAAGGAAACTCTTTTATCCACCATAATACCTGAGCTTCTTGCAAAATAGCTACCCCTTCAGAGCTTTCCCGGAGGCCTAGAGGAAGCAAGGCACTCAGAGCATGGAGATTGTTACTGAGAAGGAGCATCGCATGAGTTTGAGAAGAGCTATGTCCATTCAACAGACTAATTCCACCAGAATTTTTGTTTTGTTAATTGTTTTCACTGAGTGTTGTATCTGTTATATTTTTATTGCACTGATATTACTATAAACCACCTTTGACGTGCTTTACGGGTGCCAAGAAGTAATGCATAAATATTTTAGGGAAAAAAAGCTGAAGATCTGGTTAAAAGAATATAGAGTTTCAAACTCAAACCTTATACTGTATCAGATGGTTTTAACACTGATTTCTCTTTCCTTTACTCCAACAGCCGTATCAGCTTTTGGCAAGAAATTCACATCGTTTTGGTGAGAGTACAATATTCGGTGAGTCATACTGGGTCTTCCAGCACCATCCACAATGTCCTTATATAATGTCCTACCAAGACCATATCAACACGCTGAAATGCCAGAGCCCAGAAATTTCTTATTTATTACTTGATAGAATTCTGTTCCCATCATTGACTTTAAATTGACATGTGCCCTGAAGCAGGTCATTCTATTGTTGCTTAATCTGAGTATCCCTTTATTTTCATTTCCATTTCCATCTTCCTATCTTTTCTTTTTTAGAATTTCCTTTCTCTTTACCAACAGCTGCTTCTTTTTCTTGTTTCTCTCATCACTGATTCAGCAGGCATTTGGGGAAATAAGTGAAATGTCATCCTTGCACTGGAAAAACCTATGAAGAATCCATTGGAATTCATTTGCCGCTCTGAACTCTGGGTATAATAGTGAGTATCATCCATTTGCCTCCATTTCCACCTCTGCCACGATGTATCAGGAGTAGAAATGTGATCAATAGTTGACTTTCATCAAATATGACTGAGACAATCCCTAGAAGCTAAAGTCCTGGTGATGGTTGTTTTTAACCCAATGATATGATTTTCAGCTTAGCTGAAGATAATTTGCCTGGGTTAAATATGTTATGCTATTTTTGAATGAAGAGAATCTCTTAGTGCTCTTAATTGTTGCATTATTTAAATATTGAGTGCTGCACAACATTACAGAAATTACAACAGAGCTCCAATAGTGCATATCAGGACTGTGCAGATTTTACTGTGTGTATTGAGCCCTAGAATCAGATTGTATGAAATGGAAGGGTCCTTATCTCTGCCACAGCACTTGGCCTCTGGGACAACATTCAGAGTTCAAATTTAGCTGTCCTTCCTGCCTTTAAATGAGCCTTGAATATTACTTGACTTTCCCCACAGGCCTTGGCTTGGTTGATTGTTGGGTTTCTTTAGGTTGGAAGACAGTTTTTATTGTTCCCTCTGGGAAACAATTATTCTTGCCTGATTCTGTAATATTTCTTGTCTTTTTTAATTTGTGAGATACCCAGCATCATTCTGGAATCAGGCATCTCTAGAAATGTGTTTTACAAATATATAAAAGAAATAAATCCAGGGTTTTCCTACATTGCAGCTTTAAGATGTTGACAAGCTGGAAATGAAACCAGCTTACAAAACCTCTCTGATGTGGATCCCTTCCTCGTTTCTGTCTACTTAGTTGACTTGCAATTCTATCTGGACCATACCTAATTGGTCAGTTCCTCTGTTCCTCTTACAATTTCCTGAAAAGAAATGGTTTTGTACATTGCTGAATTGAGTTCTACCAAGAAAGCAGCCTGGAAATATAAATAAATTATTCTTTCTTTGAAAAGCTACAGAGAGATACATGGCCAATGATGATCATAGAGGTAATTCTCACTAACCAACCACAATTAGAACCAGCAACTCCATTGCTAAGTCGTTAAGTATGATATCATTTGACCATACCAACTTATGACATCAGTTCTGACTGTGATCATTAAGTGAATCACTGCTGGTTGTTAAGCGCAATGTCCATGACTGCAACTTGCAACTTCCTGGTCGCTTCCCCATTGATTTCCTTGTCAGAATCTTTCTGTGAAGGTTGAAAATGACTATAGTGTGACTGTGGGATGTTGTGATAATCATAAATGCATGCCAATTGCCAAGCACTCAAATTGCAATCACGTGACTGCAGAGATGCTTCAACGGCTAACATTTTGAGGATTAGTCATAAGTCTCATTTTTCAGTGCCATTTGATCAGTCGCTGCACAAAAGGTCAGTAAGTGAGGGCTACCTGTATTATCTCCGGATTCCCATTCCAGAATGTTGTAATCCAGGATTACAGGACCTCAAAGAGATGGAAATGGCATTTCAGTTCTGCTGAGTTGATTCTAGCGTCTGGGTTCAATCAGAATTTTGTATCAATAGAACAATCACATCTGGTTTTTGTCTATTTGAAAGAACTATATGTTTTTAATTGGGGAGGGGAAATGAATTTATCCCTGTTGATGTAGCTTTTTTACACTTCTTGCTTCAGTATTCAGAATGAAATATGAGCTGAGTATACATCCAGGCTGGAGCAAAGAGGTGAGATGGAAAACATGTGGTCTCTTTTGGAAAATATTCCTTCATGTATCTGAGTGCTCCGGTATATGAAAGTATTGCATCTCAAATAGAAGCAACTAATTTAATTACTATTCCATTGTTCAGTTTTGACTAATTACCATTTCTAGCTGTTTCAACCTTTACCTTCACTTTGTATAGTGAAGTACAACCACATCATTCCCTGACAGCATGATACAATGCACTTGTACTTCTGCAATTAATGTCGAACATATTGTCCAATACTTCTGAAGGGTACAAAGATGTGGAAGATTGGATGAGCTCCTCTACTAATTGGGTTAATGTTCACCTCTCATTACATATAAAAGATGTGTTCTCCAGCTTTTTCGGTAGATATTCTTAGGGACTCTGTTCCCCCAATTCTTGAAATATTATAAATATATTTCTGTGTTGTTGTTTTTTGTCTTATCAAGCTTTTGAAACCATGGAAAACCACTAGGCTCAGAGAACAAAACAGAAGAGCTGTTCATACAGATTTATCCCTGTGGATCCCATAAGGTGCTCTTTGAGGACGCCCTGAGCCAACGGTCACAAAGGACTTTGAAAGCCACTGTTGTCAAACCATATTCTGCAAGCCTCAAGGGTTGAAAACAGATTCTTAGACTGAGAAGATGTACGTAAGAAGGTGCAATTAGAGAAAAGGGGCTTGTGTCACACAGGCATGCCACTTTTCTGTCGCTTGAGATGTTTGGGACTCCAGAAACTACCTATGACTGTAGTTCCATTTGTGCCTAGCATCTGATTTTGGGGAACCATGGCCTTCTCTTAGGATTATACACAAAGTTACTGAATTTTAACTCTAGTTCTTCATAGGTTTTTCCCATTCTTCAAAATGTGTTTGAACTGAGGGCTGGGAGCTGGATGCTCCATTCTCCTTTCACATTCCAGTTTGTCCCCATCAACCCCCATTCCCCTCCAGTGTTTGTTCCCTCTTATCATCCCTGCTATGGAAAAATCTGGGACGAAGGGAACTCTGACTAGGACCTAACACTGTTTCACTACTGAGTTAAGAGGCCATAGGACTGAAAGGCAGTGCGAACTGGCTGACTACTGACTGACACAAATGCTGGCCAGGCATGTCTTATCAGCCACCCAAAGCCATCCTGAAGCCATTCTAAAGCATTCAAATGGCAGTGCTTTTCATCATTAATGTTGTGCATTGTTTTATGTATGCCTGGGATTATTATTATTTTTTTTAAAAAAAACAGCCTTAATCATTCCACTTTTATTTACATGTATACCTCATTGGTGCCCAGAAACTGGGGGCTTGGTTTATTATTTTTTGTGAGGTTCCTTTTATGTTTTTTCTTTTCTTTTTTCTTTTGCCTAGTATCATACGTCATTAATCTCTTAACTTTGTACTGAGTTAGCATCTGGGCTGTTGTCGGCAGAAGCAATAGAGTGCAGAAGGCTATCAAGAGCACAATCCAGTCTGATGAGAAGAGCTTGCCTCTGCCATCCTCCTTTATCCTACTGTGCAATTCAAGTCCTTCTTTAAGCCATTATCGGTGGGCATGCTCAGAAAGATGGAGGAGCTACTTGGAACAGCGTGTTGGTAAACCAGCCTGCTTGGAGCTCTTTGCACCGTAAACAGCAAGAGCCGAAAAAACACCCTGTGGTTTTTTTTTTTTACTTTTTTTGTTGTGGTAAAAAGAAAAAATCCAGTAAGTGTACAGATGCTCCAGTTCCCATTTGTTTGTGCTGTTTCCTGCCCGTCTTTCATCCACGCAAAGCATGTTCAAAAACAACAATTCATTGGTGTGACCCATAGGAGCTTCCATTCGCCATGGGTAACAGCAAAATGATTCTCATGTCTAATGTTCTATGCAATGAAATTACAAAATTTTAAAGACAACTGTTAATATTTAATAAGTTCAATGTTATGTATAAGGATTTAATTGCAAATGTGCTATCAAGAACCTGGATAGATATCTTTATATCGAACACCTGTGTGTATGAAGTTTCCAATTAGTGGCATGCTTGACCCATTCAAGGGACACTTTTGCCAAAGGGTAGCCATAGAGCCAGTGACTGTCTCTGTCTGTAGTAGAGCATGGCTTGCTACTTCTCTGCACGGTTTCATCTACTTAGAATGCTTGCCGTTCGTTCTTTGCTTGAGATTACATTTTTTTCCCCCAAGTTGGTTCATCTTCTTTATTGAATGCCATTACAGATTTATGCACTTGTTATTGAAGCCCTATCGATGACACCGTGAAGAGTAATTATTCCACAGAACATTACACTAGGTTTTCTACATTTAATTACACTCACTCTAAGCCCTTTGACGCATCCTCTCAAGATCTAGGGGCTTCTTGGCATGGTCTAAACCTAATGCACATTCCTCCTGTCTAACTTTAAATTAAAATCCTATCTAAGTATTCAAGAATTACAGCCTGGAAAAGTATCCCAAGAATGAAATATATTTGCAAACATAGCAAGGGAGAGTGAACAGGTCTGTCATTAATTTAACACATCAATTCTGCCCAATTCCTCTTTTCCACATTCTGAACTTGGGAGAGCAAAGGTGCAAATAATGACTGCTATTACATACAGAACTATTCAACCTACCTTTCTGAAATTCTGAAAATGTGGAAGCAGAGAACCACTAGGTGGTTAGTTCAAGAGTGGAGTAAATGCAGTGCCAAATCTGAAGCAATCCCACATGTTTCCACCAGACCCTCAATGCAGTGATAGCAAAGCTATTTTCTCCCTATAGGACTTGATAGAAAGCCAGAATACCATGCAAAAATTGGAACGAAAATGTATACCTTTTTATACTGAGAAATGGAGTGGGGGAAGAAGCAGCTAATATGTATTTTACATGTTAGATTCTTCAAAATGTGGGAAGTTTATAAACTTTTGACACAGAAAATATAGGTTGTGTTCCTGTTTGGCAATGCACTTGACAAGGATGCTAGAAGTCCTGGATGTCACCTCTGTATAATGCTACAAATACATCAATAAGCTGTGAATCACACTGAGCAAGAAGGCAATTTTTTCAGGAGTCCTGCTGACACGTATATTTTAGAAATATCTTTTTCCCACAGAGATTGAAATAAGGTGTAGTAAAGGGACCTGGTAGGCCAGTAAGTAATTTCATGTTCGCCATAGTTATACCATCCAGGTATCAGGTTTGCACAATCAACAGTTGATCCTAGCTGCTTGTCCAAAATTCCTATCTAATACGAACATATGTGAGAATATGTTTGCCTTTGCTTGCACTTAAAACACTTTAGTTGTACACCGAAAGAAGTGTATGATGTGATCCTTAGGTAAAGTGTGTGGTATTTTAATAAGCCTTATTATTCTAAGCCTGTTTTGAACAACTGGCATATAAAGTGATATATCTCATCATATAAAAACACTAATTTGATATTTTGTAAGCAGCATTCTAACAAAAGTTTTCCATGGTTACTACAAGTTCAAAGCATAGTCTCCTTATCCTTACTCTATATCTTAGAATATATGTTCATTTGCCCATGGTTCTGGTTTCTTAGATTCATGAAGAAGGCTTTCAAATGCCCACTGGCTCTGTTGATTGAGGTGAAAGTAGGCAGATTGAAATCTATCAGCTGCATGGACCATGGAAACTGCAGTTGTATTAGATCTTTGTTAGGCAAGGATTCCACCTTTAATAGCCCTTTGTAAGGGCAAGCAGGAAGCTGTATCTGTGGTTATTCAGTGGATACTGACCACAGAATTCAGCTTCTAATAAGTAAGGCTGCATACATATTGGCTGTATGACCCTTTGCCTGTTCCGTCTGTAGTTTGAATGAGTGTGAAACCCCTTAAGTTAAGCTAGTCATTTCGTAAGAGGCAGGACTTGGTGGAAAAACTCCTTGGCTGTGTGTTGCTCCACAGTTTTACATATAATCAACCAACTGTTTGTGTTTGCACACTACAATGTGCAATATCTTAACCACATGTCTTTCATTATGCACTAAGTTAAAGGGTAGTTGACTAGTTTGTTTAGTATTATGCAGCATTTAAAACTATGGGGTCCTCGGTGCTTTCTGAATTTGGTGCACCAATGTTAGCTAGTCTGGTAATGAAATGTGTGCAAAGAAATAACCAAACTCAGAGAGCACCAAGGAACCCACAGTTCCACTTGAGCTACAACATATATATATTTTTCTATCAGTAGCCTTTAAAACTCTCCCTCTGCAGAAGTCCTTTTACCAGAGGAATTAACCCATTGTATTTAATGTGAATTCCTGCACAGAAGACCAGTCATTTGTTTCTGTAGTTGGTTTAGACCTAGGAAAACAAAGGCTAGATTTTTACATTTAATTGTGTTTCAGTAAATTTCCAGCATTGCTGAATTGGTTATTTTTCTAGCAAAAAGACAAGATTTAGATAAGAAGCTTATCTTTTGTTCTACCGCAGTTAAAAAAAAATTAGCTCAGGAAAGCATTAAGTGAATTCCATGGAATGCACACCTGCGTTGGTGGCAGAGATTTCATCTCAAACATCTAGTTTAATACCAGGGCTTCATTCTAGGCTTGCAGTAAGTGCAAAACTACCTGAATATTTGAATTATTTTAATAATGGGCAGGCTGGGAATAATTTCTAACAAAACAGATCAAAAACTAATATTCCTAGTAGAACTTTCTCATGTGTGGTTTACATATATAGTTTATTTAACATACGGGTACATCATCACTTCAGGATAAATGTAATACATTTTGGGAAGTTATTTCAAGTAGAATGACAAACTGAAGCAGTGAGATGCCCACCATTCGTTCACTCACTTAGACACTGAATTCTGAGAAGAGGGATTTGGTTCCAAATGTAGAGACCAAGTTATCTGGCAAGGACAAGCATGTTTTACACCCAGTTTCTTTCCAGCCACCCAGACCTCTTTTTCTTAGGCTCCCAGCAATGACAAGTGCATAATCTGAGGATGCTTCTCCAGACTCTAAACTGAATTTGTGTTCCCTATTGGTTTTCTCAACAGTGGCTGCTACAACCTTCCTTGACCCCCTTCCATTGTAAATACCTGTACAGTGTATAAAATAAAAGTCTCACATGGTATGAAGAAAAACAACACCTCCCCAAGAAAACAATCAACTCACAGCCCCCTTTTGTGGGAGCTCCATCTCAATGACCAGCACACCTGCCAATTCTTGCTTTTGTGTAGAAAAACAAAATCAACAAACAAAGCCTGGTGTTTGTAACTAACTTTTCTGAACTGTTTTCCTTCTTGCAAAGCATAGCAGAGTCCCATAAAGCTGTTGTGGCTGTCACATGACATGTACCGTCCATGCTCTCCTCCTGCCTTCAGTTTCAATTTTTTTCTTTTTTCTTTTTGTATTATTTTGGAGGTGGCAGAGTTCTGTATAAAACCAACAACCCATCCAACAAAAGAAGAAGTTTACAGTTGTAAGTGCAATGACCTTTATCTGAACATTGTAAATGATGTGTGTGTCCTGCTGTGCTCTGTGAGAACTTGTATTTCAGTGTAACACCTCATGTATTGTGATTCCGTATGGCAAGTTGCCCTACAAGGTATTTCTGTGGAAAACAGAATAAAAGAACTTGATATGATTTACAAGATGCTTTTAGTTTAATCTCTGACTTCTAGAAACACCTGACCTTGAGGGACTGCCCTAGTAAAGTTTTCCTTAGCATGTGAGATCATTCAACCTCTTGGAGTCCCAAATGAGTTAACAGTAACACCCAAAAATAATAACTTTAAAAAGTCAAGCTTGAAAACACTAGTCACTGCATTCTAGCAAAATTGGCAGTAAACATTGCAGATGAAGTCAACCCAGACTGCCATGCACAGATTAGATCAAAGTTCACACTAGCTACCAAAAAGATAAACGAAGCCCTCCAGACCACATTCCACCACCAGCAGGGAAGTACAGAAACAGTGGCTCGAAACTCAAAAGGCTGTTTCATAATTCAAATATGAAAGAATTATGCTACAATCATACCAAAACAACAGGTGGGATTCAAAATTTTTAACAATCGGTTCTGTGGGTGTGGCTTAGGTGGTGGGTGTGGCTTGGTGGTCATGTGACTGGGTGGACATGGCTTGGTGGTCATGTTATTGGCTGGGCATGGTCAACTCAATATCACTCACATCAAGGCACGCATCTCTTCCCCTGGCCTCTCATGACTGTGGGGATGCTGCAACTGTTGTAAGTGTGAAAAAGGGTCATAAGTCACTTTTTTCAGTGCCATTGTAACTTTGAATGGTCACTCCACATAAGCAAAGTACCAGCAAAGGAGGGGGGAAAACTCCAGAGACGTTCCTGAGACAGGAAGTCTAGTCCTGCCAAGAACGTAATAAGGGTTAACAGAGAGGCAGTTTCTGTAAGCAACACCAGAATGTTTCCTTCCTGCCTTCTTTACAGGATTAGGCCAGTAATTTCCTCTAACAACCGGTTCTCCAAACTGCTTAGAATGTTAACAACCGGTTCTAGCGAATAGGTGCAAACTGGTAGAATCACACCCTGCAAAACAACCAGGGAGGATCCAAACTATCATTTTATTTATTGGTACAGCAAGTCACCAGACCCTATGGATCAAGAATACATATACCTATAGTTACAATTTAAAAATAAAACTTGAATACATATAAAATACAGTGAAGAAGATATATAGTCACTTGGATAGAATACAGGAACTTACTTAGCAGCAAGGGTGAAGAGAAAAAAATCTGGTGAGACATCTGTATTTTTAAGTGGTTAGGTACAAGCAAGGTTTTCATCTGTAGTCTGATTTCTTTGTTATGGTTGGAGTTGTTAGGATGAGAATGTGCTATGACTGTCACTTGTCCATGAGTTGTTAGGTTTCCTTGGTAACCTGATGCTTCTTTCAAAATCAAAAGGGGTCCTTTTTTGTTCTGCTAAGCACTACTTTATACAACTGTATGTGTTTGTGGTTGTTTTGAAGCCAAAATGTGCTAAGAAAACAAATTATCCCTGATGGCCAAGGGATTTCTCTCAGATTGTATTTTATTGCAAAGTGTATCTGCTTTAAATACTAGTAGCCCATCTGAAAACTAGTCTTCCTATTTTATTATGGATATCATAGAAAACATAAAAGTATAATTAATATGCATCCTTCCCTGTCTGGAAAAGGACAATGTTTATACAAATTGACCCCAACAATTATATTGGGCCAATATCAATGGACATTCTCCTATCTCTGAACTACACCTTCTCAGAAATCCATATTATACTGCAGATATAATTAATCCATTAATGGCACTGCTGTTTTAATATATATAGTTCTGAACTTGCGTTGTTAATATTTGGGACAAATCTTGTAAGACAGTAAAAAAAACTTGGTACAAAATCCTATCACAATGGGATGGGATAGATACCAATGGCAGCTGCATTTACAGTAGTCAAACCCTTCATACTACTACAACGTATTCAATAGATATGGATCACATGGAAAGAGTTCCCTGAAATGACGCTGGTAAAAACTTATTTGGCTTTACTGCATGCTAGACATTCAAGCCCTTTGCATACCTGGATGCAACCCAAGGCTATGAATCAGAACAGCTATTAGCAAGAATAAACACTGGTCTATTATATGGTGCTCTAATTTGATTAGACGTTGAGATGCTCAGCATGCTTTTCACCAGTGAGTACAGCATCATTTGGCAGGAGATAGAGATAAAGATATAACTCTCCCAATTTATTCCCCTCAAAATGGAGCTTCCCACTTCATGTGAACCCTATCATTTTAGTCCATTTCTAGTCACAGAAAGAAGAATAACAAAATGACACTTTAGAATTCTGCAATTTATAGTGGTGCTACGGAGATGTTCTTGCTCTCCAGCTATTTAGGAGTAAATATGTGCAGCATTTGCTGCACTGTATTTTCTTTGCCCAAAGACAGGCCTGGTGACAGCAGACCTCCTAACAGCCCCAAGGAGAATTAGCTCAACAACCAACTGGACAGTTTCTCCCAGAAAAGATCGTTTTAAATATGCTTCTAAACAACAATGCGATCAGCACTTTTTAATGATTTTTCTCCTAAAAGTGACTGGAATGGGATCATACTAGAAAGCATTCAGACATGTAGTCCGGCCACCAATATAGTGATTAGGAGGAATGAAATATCTCATTGGATCCACAGTAGAAATGTCCCCTCTCCGTTTCACAATGAAAACTGCAAATCAGAACTACAAACATCATGTTCAAATGACCGGGGAGAAAGACAGAGCACAGCAGATGGAACAGTAGGTTGCTTAAGCTATCAATGAAAGTCAGCAATGGGAATCTGATGAAAAGGGAAAGCTTAAAACCATACAATGTGGCTAAGGAAAATAATAGGGAGGGAGGGAGAAGAAAGGAATAGAATTTCTGTAAATCCTTGTATTAAACCCACACTTAAAACAACAGAAATCAAATCATCCTGTTTGGATTGATTGAACCATCCAACTCCAAAGGACTCTGGGTGGCTCTTAATATAAAAACAATGTAACAAGTTACACTCAAAACATATTATAATTATATAAGAGAATCTATTTATATGATTTGAAGACAGGATCAAGAAATAATTTGTTACTGAGTTATGATATGCTTTTAATGTTTGATGAGTTTTTGACTTTTTTTAGCATTTGAGTGCACTTGTACATGCGCCAAAGTGAAACCATGCTATTGAACCCTTTTCATTGTGAGGGATTTGGCACATATGGATCTACACCTGTACATAGAAGCACAGGCATGGCTCATCACAAAACAAAGCCTCCCGTATATTCAGGGACGATGTGGAGGAAGATGCCCCAAGCAAGGCTCCTTCCAATAGGAAGCCTGCATAAATTTACAATGAGAAATGTCTTTTCTCAGATCTCCAGTAAATCTCCTCCATCCCACTGAAATCTCCTACCCTTATGTGTTACGGTACCTGGATTTTTCTCACCCACCTCCATACGGATGCAGCTCCTACTCAGAGCCTGAACAAACCATCTGCCATCCAGGACTTTGCGTGGCTGCTCTACTGTTTAGATTCAAGCCAGACATGCCATTTAACATGAGTCACTTGTTGCCTCCAGCCATACTACCAGGAGGCTAGTTCCTTGTTAGGCTTCACAGGGAGAAGCCTCTTGACCCCTGAGATTTTGCTGGCTACATCAGTGGAAAAGACACTCCCCAAAAGACCAATTTTGTCATCAACAGCAGCAAGCAAAGAGGCGATTCACGCCTGCTGATAGCCAACGTCATCTAGTGCCAGATTCAAATTTAGAAAGAGTGGTTGGCAGATTAGTAGTTGCACAGCTTTTTTGTGGGAGTTGTGAGGCACACGCTATTCCCTATTTTGTACTGGCACAGGAACATGTAAGCCTACACAGGCAGTGCTGGCACACATTGAGGAAAGGAACCCTTTCTTTGCCAAGAGAGGTGCATTCTCTCACCCATGGGGTCATGAAGCAATTCCAACCAAGGTGACAACCCAAAGTAAGGCACCTTCCATTGTGCAGAATAGTTTTTTTCCTCAAAATGAACAAAGTATGGATTTTAACTCCCAGAATTCCCCAGCCAGAATGCTGGCTGTGGAATTCTGGGAGTTAAAGTCCACATATCTGCTGAGTTTGAGAAATGCTGGTTTAGAAGGTTTCCCTTCCTTCAGTGAAGAAGACAGTACTCCTTCTTCATGAACAGCTTCCAAGGACAGCTCTCCTTCGGAAAAAAAAAACCACTGTCTTCTGTTATCTCTATGAAATTGGCTTACATACATCCTGCAC